>NW_026732973.1:0-80705 GCF_028476545.2 Physella acuta | reverse complement strand
ATACAGTATGGGCTGACACAGTATGAAGTAATTTGTGTGAGGGTGGGGTAAAGAGGAAGCACCACCAGTTGTTAGGGTGGTGATTGAAGAAACAGCTGCTCTACCAAATGTAATGCAGGGTTGTAGAAAGTTTGTATTCTATATATATAAGCAGTAGCGTACCGAGGGGAGGGGGCGGGGGGGGACCGACATATGTCCCCGGGCGCCGACCTTATGGGGCGCCAAAATGGGTTGGAAAAATAAATTGAAAGGTTGTGGGGGTGCAAATCGAAAGTTTGAGGGGGGAGTGTGCAAATCGAAATCTTGAGGGGGGGGGTGCAAATCGAAATCTTGAGGGGGGCTGCAAATCGAAAAGTTTGTCCCCGGGCGCCGGGAAGGGTCGCTACGCCTCTGATATATAGGTACTCTCTACCGGGATCGCCTTTCTTACGTACGCCTGGTAGTTTAATGAAATCAACACAAATCCAATTTAAGATATTCTATAATGTTTCGTTATTCAACACAAATCCAATTCAAGATATTCTATAATGTTTCTTTATTCAACACAAATCCAATTCAAGATATTCTATAATGTTTCTTTATTCAACACAAATCAATCTCCTACTCCTACCCTAACTACGTCCTAAGATCTAACTGTCTACTAACACTAACTACAACTACACTTCCATGACAAACTCTAACGCTACAATTAATTTCAACTTCTCTACATCTTTCCCCTAGCGCTAACTCTCTCAAACTTCTACCTAACTGCTGTCCCACGCTTCACTGCCCATCTACCGTCTCACATGACCGGCCATCACCTGTTTTTATATTGCTCTACATAACTACGCTATGCTCTGTTTCTGCTATCTTCTACTTGACCTCTATAACCTAAGCTTGCGCCATGACACTTTGGTGTCGTACTTTTCATAGGCATTCTATAGAACACAGTATGGGCTGACACAGTGTGAAGTAGATTAATGTCGTTCGTATTTTCGCTGGGAATTCCATAGAACACAAAACATGATAATCGTCAAAGAGTAGAATAAGCTTTTCCCATGTGCATCATTTCCTAACCCTAATCCTAACATTAACCCTTTGATTAGTGTGGAGTTTAATGTTAAAATTTGGTTTAGGGTAAATTTTAAATCGGCACTGCGGTAATGTCCTACATATTATTTTTTTTGGGGGGGGGGGGGGGGGTTAATATACAGGGGGGGGGTTGTTGACAGATGAGTAATTCCATCCTGTCCTGTTATCCATGTTATCAACCGTAAAGGCTAGGTTCAGAGTTTATTTCAGGCATTTGGGGGGGGGGGGGGGGGCACTGCACCCATCCCTGGCCGATAGATATGAAGAGATATATAATGTATATAGAAATATGTACTTTAACTAACGTCCCTTGGAAATTTGCCCACACCCCCCTCTTCTCTCCCCCCCCCCCCCTCTCCCTCCCCCAATTAAATAACTGAAACAATTTCTGCTTAGGCTTATTCTGGGCCGGGGATTAGGCTTAGATGTATCTGTTGCCGTGTCTTTAAGTTACCAGCTATTGTGAGTTTGTGAGGGTGGCTATTGGCCGAACGTTGATGTGAGGCTGGAACTATTTGGAGTTTGTGAGGGTGGCTATTGGCCGAACGTTGATGGGAGACTGGAACTATTTGGAGTTTGTGAGGGTGGCTATTGGCCGAACGTTGATGGGGAGACTGGAACTATTTGGAGTTTGTGAGTGTAGCTGTTGGCCAAACGTTGATGGGAGACTGAAACCATTTTGAGTTTGTGAGTGTAGCTGTTGGCCAAACGTTGATGGGAGACTGAAACCATTTGGAGTTTGTGAGTGTAGCTGTTGGCCAAACGTTGATGGGAGGACTGGTACTATTTGGAGTTTGTGAGTGTAGCTGTTGGCCAAACGTTGATGGGAGACTGAAACCATTTGGAGTTTGTGAGTGTAGCTGTTGGCCAAACGTTGATGGGAGACTGGAACCATTTTGAGTTTGTGAGTGTAGCTGTTGGCCAAACGTTGATGGGAGACTGAAACCATTTTGAGTTTGTGAGTGTAGCTGTTGGCCAAACGTTGATGGGAGACTGAAACCATTTGGAGTTTGTGAGTGTAGCTGTTGGCCAAACGTTGATGGGAGACTGGTACTATTTTGAGTTTGTGAGTGTAGCTGTTGGCCAAACGTTGATGGGAGACTGAAACCATTTGGAGTTTGTGAGTGTAGCTGTTGGCCAAACGTTGATGGGAGACTGGTACTATTTGGAGTTTGTGAGTGTAGCTGTTGGCCAAACGTTGATGGAGACTGAAACCATTTGGAGTTTGTGAGTGTAGCTGTTGGCCAAACGTTGATGGGAGACTGGAACCATTTTGAGTTTGTGAGTGTAGCTGTTGGCCAAACGTTGATGGGAGACTGGAACTATTTGCAGGTACCAAGTGGACTCGTCCTGGATCTTCAACGCCATCTTGATGCCGTACAAGGTCTACGAGAGGAACCCGGACTCTGTGTACATCTACAACAAGCTGCAGGTGACAGCTCGCAAACCGATGACGTACTGCGCGACAGCAGACAAAACACACGAATCGATGACGTAACAGGCGACACACTGACAAAACGTAAATCGATGACGTACTGCGCAACACAGAGTGACAGCACACAAATCAGTGACTCTATATGCTTATTTCTCTATATTTATTTAAATGGTGTGTACTTAAGCCAAGGGGGGGGGGGGGACACGGATAGCAGAGGCGGGGCGGGGGGTGCGGATCACACCGGGTTACACTATTTAGAGGGGTGAAATCAAGAAAAAAAAATAGCAAAATATATACAGAAAAAAAAGATAATTCCAGTTAAAAAAATTAGAGTAAAAAATACTTTTAAGAACGTAGTTGACGAAGTGCCGCACCGCGTGACAGCCAACCTAGCGACGCCACTGACGGATAGCATTTGTTTCTCTTATTTTAACTATTTTTATGTCACGACATAATTAAGACTGTGTTTGTCTTAAATATCTAATTAACGATCCCAATATATGAGCTAGCAATGAGTCAATTAAAAAAAACGTGTAAGTTCTGCATTCAAATCCTACCTTAAAATTAGTCATCGTCTTAGTCTCTAACTTAATAAGGCTGGTAAGTAGGTCACCAACCAGTTCTATGGCTCATGCATGTTTTATTGAGCCGTAGAACTGGTTGGTGACCTACTTACCAGCCCTATTGTAATCAGTTCGTTCTTTGTTCCCTCATTGGACAGGTAATCTGCTATAACGGAGCCTGTCACCCTGCCTGGCATGACGACTACCAGAGGACAATGGGGGAGGGTTCGAGACCCACGGACAAATTTAACGTGTCTGATCCTAACGGTGAGTTGTAGTCATTAGACTGAAAGTTTTTTTTTTCAAATTTATGTCTGAATTTACATTTTACATTGTGTTTCTAAGCAGTGTTTCTCCCCCCCCCCCCTCCAAAAATTCCCCCCACCCCCGGGAGAAAAAAAAGTCTGCGAGAAACACTGTTTCCAGGGCCGGCGCTACCATTGAGGCGAACTAGGAGGTCGCCTAGGGCGCTATTCATAAGGGGCGCAAAAATGGGCAATCGCCATTAGTAAAAATAGAACTAATTATTTATAGCTTTTATTGATACTATTATATATTTTTATTAATGTGTGTGAAATTGGACGTTTTAATAAGTTTTGTTTAGGGTGTTAAATAACCTGGCGCCGGCACTGATTGTTTCGAATTTCGAGCAACACTGCCTGTTCATTTACAATCTAAATTTAGAAAAACAAATCTAAATTTTACATTTTGTTTCGTTTTTCAAAAACTGTAGTTTTTTATTTCAAATAAAAACTCACGAAACAAATATACATTTTCCCCCAGATATTACTCCATGTTGCTATAATCTCTTTGGAATTATTTCTTTCAGCTTTTCATTTCACTTACCCCAAGCCGGACCCTAGTCTGACGTCATTCTCAGCCATCGTGAACGGTACTAATTTACCGGCAGAGCTGGGCCGGAATCTAATCCGGGCTCTGGAAAAAGCCGGCAAAAAACATCTGATCACAGAATGAATCTCAACTATAACTTATTCCAATGTAATTTGTTTTCATTATGTCAAGACGGTGCTGTGCCTATAAGTCAACAGTTTTAATGACGAATTAGGCCTTGTCTATATTAGTGTATGTTAGTTGTCTTTATGCTTATGTGAAGGATGTAATATGGGTAATTATGACTGCGCATATTGTTTGGAGTAAAATTGGAAAATGTATGACAAAGTGTAAAGAGCTGTGAGAATATGATGTGTCAGGAAACATGTGATGTGTCAGTTAGATGTAATGTCAGTAAAGATGTCATATGTCAGTAATGATGCCATATGTGAGTAAAGATGTCATATGTCAGTAAAGATGTCATATGTCAGTAAAGATGCCATATGTCAGTAAAGATGTAATATTTCGGCAAAAATGTGAAATGGCATGTATCATCAGTATGCATGTCAATTGGCAGTATTATATGACATGTCAACTAATATATAACATACCTTGAAGATATAACTTGTAAGATCTTATGTGTTATGTGATATTTTTATTTTGTCTACCATGAGCAGATTCCAGAATGTAGTGAGAAATTATATTATTAAAAACTGAATATAATAAGAAAAACTGTTATAATGTTAAACTGCATGTAATTAGTATGTAATGAGATAATATATGTAATGAGTATGCAATGAGAACCTTTGAAATTTGACAAAAAAAGAAGTTCATGATGATATTACTATAGGCCTACACCTATGCAAATGATATTTTAATGATATATTTTTGATATGTAAAATAAATAAGAGGAATTCTAAGGTTATTGATAAATGTTTATTTTAATTACATTGCTGAATTTATTAAATAGATCTCACTATTGTTTAATGTTTGCTCAATTTTTCATTGACACTTATCTTCCTAAAAAATATTTGAACTTGTGAAAATAATTTTTTTTTTTTTTTTTTAATTTGTTTTTTTATGTTTCAATTTTTTCTTAAAATAAATTAAACAGAAACGATGTTTTAAAATGTTTATCTTTACTAAATCGTATATATGTTAAAAGTAGTTAATAGTATTTTATGTTCCCGAAAAATTACAAAAAATTATGATCTATGATATATTTTTGTTGGCCCCTATCTAAAATAAATGGAGGGAGTTAAACGTCATTTTAAAAATATTTAAAATTATTTCATACGTTTTTTTTCTTTTCCTTCATAACGCTAGAGCAAAAGTCTTTCTAATGTTCTCTACGTTAAATTCGCTGCCTACTATATATATATATATATATATATATATATATATATATATATATATATATATATATATATAAGATAGAGACTAATCAATCGATGTGCGTACATATGTGGTGGGGGGAATACTCTTCTCTTCTTATTATTTTATTAGTTTCCACACATATAGTTTACTATTGTGATGAGGACGAGATCGTACTTAGTTCGTGCACTCAATAAAACTCGAAGATCCGTTTGATACACAACATTTATTATTATACATCTAATGCTTGCATATAATAGGGTTCACTTTACTACACAATATACACTTGTTGCCTACCCCTACAGGTTAATGTTCTCTACACTATTGTCACTACACTGTTTCCTAGCTCTACACTTATCTACGTCCTTTCACTACAACGTCTCAACCCTCGACTGTCCCCAACCCCTAACTGTCCTCCCTTCTTTGTCCTCACCTCACCACCCAGCCTGGCGTCCATGTCCCCGACTTAACCCCTCCCGTTAAATAGCGTGGTTTCCCCCCCCCCCCCCCCCCATTTACATACCCGGTCAGTTGGGGTAGAACGCCGGTCACGGTCAGGCTGCCGGTACTGTCTCCTATTCGGCCACGGTCAGTCCCGGTTCAGGTGAGAGGGGGAATAACCCGCTAGCATTAACAATGACTCAGCTACAACATCCCCCCCTTTCGCCCCTGCCATGACCCTTTTAGTCTCGTCGCATGTGTCGTCAAACCTAACCTGCAATCTACGTTTAATCTACACCATCACAACATATATATATATATATATATATATATATATATATATATATATATATATATATATATAATGTCTATATTTTATAGAAAGGCCTTATATTGTATAGACATTTATTCTTGCCAAAAAGGGATAACTCACCCTTGGTTACCTAGTGTGTAAAAAAAAACGCCACTGTTTTCAACTATTTACCCGATCAATCGATCCAGAATATCGATCCTCTAGTGTATTAGAACCTCACAGGTTGGCTCATGGTCCGTATTGATTTTGAACTTTGGAGAGCTTCACTGGGCGGTTCATGTTTATTTTAATATTTGTTCACACAGAGAGAGAGAGAGAGAGAGAGACAAATATTAGGTCGCTGATGCAGAACATACCTTGTTCTTAAGAGACGTCTGTTATTGGCGTTAAGCAAAGCTGCCACCTCCCTCCAGAAAAAAAATATCACTCGTTTTATGACCTTTCCTCTCAAAAAGTGTCACATAACTCCACCAGAGTTTCTTCCAGGCATCTCTTCGGGGAGGGGGGGGGGCGGGTTCTCTCCCCCCCCCCCCCCCCCCCCCCACCCCGAACGAAATAAAATTTATATAGAAAACATATTTTTACCAGTGTCCACCCCCACCCCGGAAAATATCAAGTGCCCCCCCCCCCCCAGAGAAAAAAGTCTGAAAGAAACACTAACTCCGCCCCACCACCCTCCACATACTGTCGCGTAGCTCCAATTTTTCAAAGTAGGTCACATTGCTCCACCTTCCCTCCTCCTTATAAGGTAACAGAACCCTCCCCCCACCCGAACTACGTCACATATTTCTAATTCTCCACCTCGCCTCCCACCCCAATCACATACCCATCTTACCAAAACAAAAGACCTCGTTTCCCATCAATTTCATAGTCATTACAGTGTACAATGTATGTGCCTTAGCCTTGTAAGAAAACACTTATTTTACCCACAAGCAAGAAAACACATTTTACATACAAGCAAGCAAGCTCTCCCCTCTTCCCCCCCCCCCCCCAAAGAAAGTCTACCGCCCCCCGAACGAAATGGAATTTATATAGAAAACATACATTTACCAGTGTCCCGCAACCCCCCCCCCCCCCCCCGGAAAATGTTGATAGCCCCCTTTCCACCCCGAAAATATCAATTCCCCCCCCCCCCCCCCCCGGAGAAAAAAGTCTGGAAGAAACACTGCAAGCAAGAAAACACATATTTTCATTCACGCAGGGAAAAAAACCATCTTTAAACGTACATCAAGTTATCACATCTTCACGTACAAACTATGATTCACATCTTTAACGGTTACCCTTATGAGCTGAACGAAATGAATTGTCATGCCACTATTATAAAAATATTCTAAGCCACCTTAAAATGATGACACTGGTAAAATTATATATTTTCTAATTAAATTATTTATTCTTTCTAAATAGTCCGAGGGTGTGGAGCGGAAGTGCAATTATTTTGTTTTTCATTTATCTAATTCAAATCGGATTTTTAATTTTTATTTTTACAAATATGTGTTAGACTTGAAATACGTAGTGTTAGTTTTGGAGACGACTTCAAGTCGAGCCTTAATTCTAATCACGCCATCCTTATTTACCATGCAACTGGTGATAAAAGCGTTCAAAGTTCGATAACTGATGATATTTTAACTATCGTGTTTAGAAGAGAGTTATTGAAGTTACTTCCCTTGGTAGATCGGCAACTAGACATGTTTGAAATTCGCCCACAATACTTTTATCGATTTTAACGAGATCCTCTTGTCTATATGCGGTTCTAAAAGTGGCTATATTATAAATGATCGCGGGCGGTGTTTTATAATAATGTACATTTGTAGGTGGTGAGTCAAACATTACCATTTTAACATTTAAAAATACAACTACATAAAACTTTGTCCTTTCAACAGCCAACAAATTATTTGCATATTTGCCATTTTTATTATATTTTAAGCACATTGTTTCGCTTGTTATTATATATATATATATATATATATATATATATATATATATATATATATATATATATATATATATATATATATATATATATGCCATAACCGAATCTAGAGAAAAAAAACGGAATTATTTTTTATAAGTTTGTTCTTGGTGCGAGCGATACAGTGGCGTAGCCAGGATCGTCTCAAGGGGGGGGTTCCAATTTTTACCCGGGGACAAACTTTCGATTTGCACCCCCCCTCAAAACTTTCGATTTGCACCCCCCCCCCCCTCAAACTTTCGATTTGCACCCCCCCCTCAAACTTTCGATTTGCACCCCCCCCCCCTCAAACTTTCGATTTGCACCCCCCCTCAAACTTTCGATTTGCACCCCCCCTCATACTTTTTATATATACCGAGGGGTCTATGGGGGGGGGGGGGGTTATGACCCCCCTAACCCCCCCCCCCTGCCTACGCCACTGGAGCGATAAGTGTGGTCTATAGTCTATTGGAGTCTACATAAACATCTTGTGTTCAAGTACCTGAATTCTTCTCTGGAGGTCTGCATTGAAGGTCAATGCCCCGCATCCATTCAGGAACACAGACATGACTAGTGCTACGGTTGTTTGGGCACTCATTGCAAGTATTTCAAGCTTCGTTCCTTCCTCAGTTAAGATGTGTTCCCTCATCAGATAAGATGTGTTCCCTCATCAGATAAGATGTGTTCCCTCATCAGATAAGATGTGTTCCCTCATCAGATAAGACGTGTTCCCTCATCAGATGTGTTCCCTCATCAGATAAGATGTGTTCCCTCATCAGATGTGTTCCCTTATCAGATAAGATGTGTTCCCTCATCAGATAAGATGTGTTCCCTCATCAGATAAGATGTGTTCCCTCATCAGATAAGATGTGTTCCCTCATCAGATGTGTTCCCTCATCAGATGTGTTCCCTCATCAGATAAGATGTGTTCCCTCATCAGATGTGTTCCCTCATCAGATGTGTTCCCTCATCAGATAAGATGTGTTCCCTCATCAGATGTGTTCCCTCATCAGATGTGTTCCCTCATCAGATAAGATGTGTTCCCTCATCAGATAAGATGTGTTCCCTCATCAGATAAGATGTGTTCCCTCATCAGATAAGATGTGTTCCCTCATCAGATGTGTTCCCTCATCAGATAAGATGTGTTCCCTCATCAGATCAGATGTGTTCCCTCATCAGATAAGATGTGTTCCCTCATCAGGTAAGAGGTGTTCCCTCATCAGATAAGAGGTGTTCCCTCATCAGATAAGATGTGTTCCCTCATCAGATAAGATGTGTTCCCTCATCAGATGTGTTCCCTCATCAGATGTGTTCCCTCATCAGATAAGATGTGTTCCCTCATCAGATGTGTTCCCTCATCAGATGTGTTCCCTCATCAGATAAGATGTGTTCCCTCATCAGATAAGATGTGTTCCCTCATCAGATAAGATGTGTTCCCTCATCAGATAAGATGTGTTCCCTCATCAGATAAGATGTGTTCCCTCATCAGATGTGTTCCCTCATCAGATGTGTTCACTCATCAGATGTGTTCCCTCATCAGATGTGTTCCCTCATCAGATAAGATGTGTTCCCTCATCAGATAAGATGTGTTCCCTCATCAGATAAGATGTGTTCCCTCATCAGATGTGTTCCCTCATCAGATGTGTTCACTCATCAGATGTGTTCCCTCATCAGATAAGATGTGTTCCCTCATCAGATGTGTTCCCTCATCAGATAAGATGTGTTCCCTCATCAGATAAGATGTGTTCCCTCATCAGATAAGATGTGTTCCCTCATCAGATGTGTTCCCTCATCAGATGTGTTCCCTCATCAGATAAGATGTGTTACCTCATCAGATGTGTTCCCTCATCAGATAAGATGTGTTCCCTAGTCAGATAAGATGTGTTCCCTCATCAGATAAGATGTGTTCCCTCGTCAGATAAGATGTGTTCCCTCATCAGATAAGATGTGTTCCCTCATCAGATAAGATGTGTTCCCTCATCAGATAAGATGCGTTCCCTCATCAGATAAGATGTGTTCCCTCATCAGATAAGACGTGTTCCCTCATCAGATAAGATGTGCCAATGTACTTAATGACTGGACTTCATACATTCTCTGGCCCTAACCCTTATTTCGACATATGAACTACATAAGCTAGCCTTGAGAATACGTAACATCTCAACGTCATAACAAGTCGTGGGACTTATATTGCCTCCCGTGTAAGTGTAATATGTGTTAAGGGGAAACAACTTATAAATAAAGTTAAATGATAAACAAACGAACATTATATGCAAGAAAACATAAAATAAAACGTAAAATTTAATTTATTACAACAAGAAAAGAATTGTTGAAAAACAAATTATTAAGTTATTATTACCTTAATAGTACTTTAACTTAAACTTTTACCATAACCAAGTTATCTCAACCTTTAACTTAATTGTAACGTTTTTTCTAAGATTAGCCAATACAATCACCATAATTTTTATTGGTTTACAATTGATTTTATTCGATTAAGAATTTTTTTATTAAAAGTAACACGTTTAATAAAAAAAAAAAAAAAAAAAAAAAAGAGGAAAATTTGTTTTTTTTCATAAGTCTTTATTGTCTTAATTTGGCTGCTTTGATCCATAAAACTTTGTCCACCTTACTTTTCTTGTGATAAAATTGTATGTAATGATTTGAATTATGATATAGGCACATAGATTATATGGATATACTAGATTATACTTGCAAAAAAAGTATTTATGTATATATATATATATATATATATATATATATATATATATATATATATAATTGTCAACACTGATATTCTTATATAACAGTCAGGGTTGTGAAGGAACTTCCAATGGAGTAGCACTATAGAAATTTTTAAACAGTTAAAAACTGTCAGTCAAATGAGTTAAAAACTCAGACAAGCCAGGTTTTTCTCTTCAAATGTTTATTATAAGTCAGGCCAAATCTTACAAACATACTGACAAGTGTGATGATTAAAAAAAAAAAACTGTACATGTTATATAATCTTTACAAGAGTAAAATATACATCCACAAAGTTCAAAGGTCACCATGTCAGTAATGAAATGTGGTCAAATTGGACAAATATTTGTACACAAATAAAACAATTAGTGCTGGTTTCAGATAAATGTTGCATCTAATGGGGGGGGGGGGGGCTAGATCTGTTGCATCTACATCCAACATAACAATGTACTTTGGTTGTAAATGCAGATTACACAACTGAAGTTGTTTTACACAGACAATGGGTGTGACCCTCTATCTAGAAGTGAGTGACTTGGTCTAGTGGCTAATATTAGTTGCTTAGTGCGTCTACACGTCTGACTCTAAAGGTTAACAGCAGTTAAACATGGCCAGAGATTATTTGTATTGTGTTATTGTAGACTTGATCAGGGAAATTTTGGACTGACACTAAAATCCTGAGACCAACATTTTTTTATCAAATTGTCTTAAAACATGGATGTGAAATGATTCATACCTGTGAAGGGCCACACACATTTCATGTGTTAAAAAAAAAAAGATATTGATATACTTCATAAATTTGTTTTAAACAGATGAAATACCTCTTACAACAGATTCCAATAAAGACAATATACCACTGTAAATAAAACAATTGTGCCCAATTGGTTCTTGCCACTGAGATTAAAAATAAAATGTTCAAAATAAATGTTATGGCTACGAAAATAAAATTTGAAAAAAAAAAATCTTTAAATGCTAATAATTTTTGGGTAAGGACAAAAAAACTGATAACAAATCTTTGAACCCTACTAACTTTTGAGTAAGGACAAAAAACTGATAACGAATCTTTGAACCCTACTAACTTTTGAGACAAAAAAACTGATAACGAATCTTTGAACCCTACTAACTTTTGAGACAAAAAAACTGATAACGAATCTTTGAACCCTACTAACTTTTGAGACAAAAAAAACTGATAACGAATCTTTGAACCCTACTGGCGTTCGAGTAAGGACAAAAAACTGATAACGAATCTTTGAACCCTACTAACATTTGAGTCAGGACAAAAAACTGATAACGAATCTTTGGACCCTACTAACTTTTGAGTAAGGACCTTGACTAAAATACCAGCAATAACAGTGCAAATATTAAAACAATAACAGCTACTATAACATCTATACGATTGTAACTAGGATCGTGCAACAATTTTATCACCATAAGAGGATGATCCAGAGAGATTTATATTTTCTAACACAGTGTTTACACTTGTGACATGAACACTATACATGTCCAGGGAAAAAATATCGCAATAAGTTAGCATGAATGCTCTGTGGGGAAAAATGGTTTCATATAATATTACCTTTTTGCAAGATTTTTTCCTAGACATGAATGGTATACATGTCGCAACTGTAAATGCTGTATAAGAGACCCTAAACAAACTGCTGTATAAACAACAGAGCTAGATGTGTACAGTGAAGCTAGTTTTTTGACATTACATAATAGCGTTCACATATTATATGATAATTTTTTAAAGGAAAAGCTGTTATTTCCAGATGTTATCTAAAACGTCAAAACAAATTTAACTCAACCATTCATTCTATCAGATCACAATATAAACAGAATGCATCACGCTTGAGAAAATACATTAAAATAATTTAAAATTATTTTCTCTCTTTCTCTCAAAGTTTAAAAAAAAAATGTTCATGATAAATAAGAGTTTTAAAAAATGGCTATGTTTGGCTTCTTGATTTCAATGCTGGATAAATATTCAGCTCATTACATAAAGCACAGTAAATATTACATTTTTAATAAAGTTCCTGTTAATATTTAGAAAATATGACAAATTAATTTTTTTTCAAAATCCTTTTAATAGCATTTTTATAAAATAAAGTTGTCAAGATATGTTATAAATTAATACACTTAACCCTAGAATTACAAGTTTCTAACAGAGTATAAGATTATAAAATGCATCACATAGTACCTTGTAATTCTAGGGTGTTATTAATCAGGAAAAAAAAAGATGTGTTTTTCCCATCACAAGCGCCACCATCCACATGATTTCCTACACACAAGTTTAGTGTGACGACACCATACAACCCACATTCACTAGGCAACTGAGCTAGCCAATCATCTAATACCTTTTAAACGACTTTCAGAGTACTTCATGTCACTATTTACAATGTACAAGGATATACTAATCCAAAGATAAATCACACCAATGACAAATGCCACACTGATGACATGTAAGATCGCAGTGATAAAATGGTAGCTAAACAAAGTATTTTTATTTATTTATTTTTTGGTTCAGCAACTTCTCTTACAAAAAAATAAATACACAGAACTTGCATATATAGAAATGTTCTTATAGTTAAAGTACAAATAGAACTGAAACCTGCCTTAAACTGATCTGGTTGTCTATTCTTACCTACAAACCCTCAAGACTAAAAAAAACCCTCAGGTATTGCACAGTTACTTGTAAATTATGATAGGATGACACAGAGTAACCAATGAGAAACTGTACTAGACATTACAAGAGAGGCTGCTGAGAAGGGGGCGGCTGGTACATGTTGGCCTGACCCTGGCTGTACATCGGCCCTCCCACATACTGTTGCTGAGGGGGTAGGGATGTGTGGCCGCCATTGAAAGCTCCAAGTGATGGCACCGCACCAACTGAGGGCAAGGATGAGTAGTTGGACATGTGAGCTGGACTCACCCTGAAAGACATACACCATGGTTAGACATAACTTTCACAAAGCAGACAAATAAATATACATAAATAGGCCTGAAAAACATACACCATGGTTAGATTCACTTTCAGGCATACAATAAGCAAACTAACAAATAAGTATTTATAGAGGCCTGAAAGACATACACCATGGTTAGACTTCACTTTCAGACATACAATAAGCAGACAAACAAATAAATATACAAATGTAGACCTGAAAAACATACACTGTAGTTAGACTTCCCTTTCACAAAGCAGACAAATAAATACATATGGGCCAGAAAAACATACACCATAGTTAGACTTAACTTTCAGTCAAGTATGCAATCACAAAGCAGACACACAAATAAATATACATATATAGTTCTATCGATATTTTGATATCCATTAAGAGGTATACAGTACATGAATATTAATTCAAGTACAAATTAAGTTGAAACAATTCTACCACCTTTCTGTCTACTTTAATTGCTAAGCAACCACTTACTAAGCATTACAATATTTTAGGTTAAAGTTATTTTTATTTAGAATAGTTTAAATTACTGTACATCACTAGTACTTTTTGACTTAGGGTAAGTTTCTGTTATGGCTGCATCCATAAACCAAATTTTGTGCTCTATTTATCATTTACATTTTACGATGAAAAGAAAATTTGAAAATTACAACGATCTTCATTCTATTTATGTCTGCACCTAACCTAGCCATGTATAAAAGAATGGTCTAATTACATGAATGACCGGTATCCAAAGTTCATATTGTGTCGATAATTGATTTACAAATATTTACAAAATATTTATTCATTAAATTACAAAGTTAACTATGTTGTTATTGAGAGTCTGTTGAGTGTACATCTAGCTCAGCAGCAAAGGGGCATAGAGATTTTAGGGTCAGGAGCTAAGGGTTCAAAGGGTTAGCTAGAAATGAGTGAGTCTTTAATGTCAAATTATAACTGATATTCTCCTATGCAAAAAAAAAAAAGATTTAAAACTGTGCAAGTAGAGAATAAATTAGGGGTGACGAAAGATGGACTCACCCAGGGAAAGACTGACTAGATGGGGCCACCTGAGTCTGTGTGTAGATCTGTGATGGTACTGGCCCGCTCATGCTGCCCGCCATAGACATGTTGGGGGGGCCCTGGCTTGGGGGCCCACCCATCCCTCCTGGAACCATATACTGAGGTTGGCTGCTGTACAACTGTAAAAAGGTTATAAAAAATAGACATCAGAAACTTGAAAAATGCCTCAATCATGTTTAGTAAAAAAAACATGATTAATATTCCAAACTAGACCTGTGATTTACTAAATTGTATTGTTACGCATGGTTTGGTTGACTCGTATTGCAGTTCAGGCCAAGAAATGAATTTGATCCTTTGAACCTCAATTTCAATACAAAAAAAAAAAAAACCACTATTTCCCACCACACAAACCTTCTCATCCACTCATCCATATACAACACACATGCCAGGGGAAGCCACTCTCACAATGCTTACACACACTGTTTACATTTTTAAACAACCATTGTCACAGTATACTGAACATACCTGAGAGGGAGCTCCCATGCCAACAGTCTGGGGAACAGGTGAGTAGGTGTTGGGGATACCTGGACCCTTCAGACCTGAATAGCCATAGGCAGGGGTCTCCTTCATTAAGTTATGATACATCTGTAGGGCGTCCATGACTTTCTTATTCAGCTCCACCAGATTGGCGTGTTTTCTATAAAGATCAGAGGGTGGAATAATGTAAATAATAACTTAATGACTTAGAGAATCTAGTTTAAAATTAATCAACAAAGGTATTTAACACAGATAATATTTCAGAGATGACATCAATGAATAGTAATTATCTTTACAAATGCTATAAGTGCTGGCATTAGTCAATTTCATGAGTTTTTTTTTTCAATGGAATGCTTGCAAAATTACTAGGTAAAAGTTACTAATTATCCTTATGAGCGGAAATTCACCGAAAAGTGGCAACCCTGTTTATCTCAAATTCTTTCAATTTTTCAGATACAGATAAAAAATGAAAAACTATACACCAAATCTTACCTGTCTATTTTCTCTAATTCAGCATCTATAAGGGGTCCCATAGCTCTACATTGATCTGGTAAAAAAAACAGAATGCAGGTTTATGCAAATGTATAAATCTTCACATCAACATCTTTTCCCTTTAGTGACCATTCCACATGGGGCCACCACAGAAAGCTCTTTCTACAAGATCGTCATGACTGCCAATTGCTTTTCTAACGTGCACCTCCATGTCTTTTTCCTTGAGGTGCCCGTTAGTGCCATTTATGTGATATAATCTGGATTCATAGTTAAAATGTGCCCCTAGCAGCACCACATAAAGCCCTTCTAACATGAGCAGCATATATAGCTCCTACAGTACAATAACTTAATGCAGAGCTTTAATGTCCTGTATTTATAAGACCCAACTTAAGGGCAGTCAACTGAAACTTGGATCAGGTCAATAACTTCTAACATGAGTATGTGTCCACTGTCTGGTTGATATAATCTGGATTCATTCTTAAAACGTGCCCCACCCAACACCATATAATTCCCCTGCAGTACAATGATTGAAACTTGAATCACAACAACTGAAACTTGGATCAGATCAATACCTTCTAACATGAGTATGTGTCCACTGGTGGATATAATCTGGATTCATTCTTAAAACGTGCCCCACCCAACACCATATGATACCCCTGCAGTACAATGATTGAAACTTAAATCACAACAACTGAAACTTAGATCAATACCTTCTAACATGAGCATGTGTCCACTGTCTGGTGGATATAATCTAGATTCATTCTTAAAATGTGCCCTACCCAACACCATATGATACCCCTGCAGTACAATGATTGAAACTTGAATCACAACAACTGAAACTTGGATCAGATCAATATCTTCTAACATGAGTATGTGTCCACTGGTGGATATAATCTGGATTCATTCTTAAAATGTGCCCCACCCAACACCATATAATACCCCCACTATACAATAACTGACTTGAATCAATAAATGAAACTTGAACAACTGAAACTTGAATGAGATCAATACCTTCTAACATCAGCATGTGTCCACTGTCTGGTTGAGTAACACCAGTAGGATCTGCATTTTGTATCAAACCCAGGACCTCATCTATCTTGGCCTATAATGTTGATCCAAGTTAATTTGTTAGCAAAATCAAGAAAAGTTCAATTTAAATAAATATAGAAATTACAGCTAAAAAATCAAACTATGACTATATAATTTGAGTTGCCTATTCCTTATCCAATGTCTGTCACTGTTGTTTAACACCCCCCCCCCCCACTACCTCGATAATCTAACACTGAATTAAGCCATCTCCCTACTTACCTTATCAAAAAGATTCCCTCGCGTTGTTCCTTAAACTGCGTTGTACCCCCCACCCTATCAGTTCTACCCACACGCTTAAGAGCTTCCAAAAAATAGTTCCCCCGCCCCCCACTCCCTCATTAATCTACAACTGATGAGTTACCCCTCCTCCCCATTTACCTCATCAATTTCCTCCTCCCCTGGTGTCAATGTCTTCACCTCCACTTGGTCATTGAACTGTACTGTCTTTTTTTCTACTTTTACAACTGAAATACATTTTTATGTCACATATAGTAATAATTCTTTAATGTGAGCCATAAGTCATAACAACAAGCTTTTTCTAAGATCCAACAAAGTTATTAAAACTCATTTCAAGAAATGGCAGGCTGGTGATGTTGAGTTGCAGAGGCAATGGGAAACATTTTAATACTGTAGTTTTCTAAAATTTGTGTCATAACAATTCACATTTTTTTAAAAATACTTTGAACACATCTAAATCACAATTTTTAATCTGTGAATCTCAATATAAATATTTAATTTTACGGACATAAAAATTAACTTATTCACATCTGCTTTTTATACAGTTCGTGCCTCCCCTGACAATGAAATGCACCTGTCAAGCTCCTAATTTGGGTATCTCTGTTCAAAATGGCAGACTAAAGACTCACCTTCAGGTTCTGGTTCAGCTGTCAAGTCTGCCGTGACAAAGTTGGCAGGAAATAACCCTTCACCTCTGTGGTTGGATCCCTTCCACCAGTTTGGATCACTAAAGGAAATAACAGTAAGCTATGTTTTTAGACTATGTATATCTTTATATAAAGTTTTTAACAAAATAGTATGGCACTAATTAGCAGTAGTACACTACAAAAAACAGTAAAGTATTTATATAAGTACACAAGTATGGAAATTATGTCAAAGTGTCACATAAAAAGACAAAGGAATGGAAAGCCAGTATAACAAAAACACAGGAGTAAGGGGAAAGAAACCCACCTATCATCCAATACACAAATTAGCTCCCCTGCTTTGAAAGTTAGTTCATTGTCTTCTGCGGCTTCAAAATCATACAAAGCACGAACCTGTGTATAAAATAAAAATTATAATGAATGAATATGATGAATATACAGATACAGCAAACATTGAAACAGAATTGCATCTTGCTACCAGTTACATCAGTTTTTGATTTTGATTAAGCAGTTATACACTCTACCATTCCACCACACCGTCCCCTTATATAAATTCAGTACGTCTATATCCCCCACCTTTCTGTACTGGTTTGGTTTGTATGCCCTACTGTTTGACCATGCGTTCCCCTACTACAAATTCAGCACTAAAAGTAAATATTCCCCACCTTTCTGTACTGGTTTGGCTTGTATGCCCTACTGTTTGACCTTTGCCTTCCCCTCATACAAATTCAGTACTAAAAGTAAATATCCCCCACCTTTCTGTACTGGTTTGACTTGTATCCTCTACTGTTTGACCACACCTTCCCCTCATACAAATTCAGCACTAAAAGTAAATATTCCCCACCTTTCTGTACTGGTTTGGCTTGTATGCCCTACTGTTTGACCACACCTTCCCCTCATACAAATTCAGCACTAAAAGTAAATATTCCCCACCTTTCTGATCTCTTTCTGTACTGGTTTGGCTTGTATGCCCTACTGTTATGCGCTCCCCTCATACAAATTCAGTACTAAAAGTACATATTCCCCACCTTTCTGTACTGGTTTGACTTGTATCCTCTACTGTTTGACCACACCTTCCCCTCATACAAATTCAGTACTAAAAGTAAATATCCCCCACCTTTCTGTACTGGTTTGACTTGTATCCTCTACTGTTTGACCACACCTTCCCCTCATACAAATTCAGCACTAAAAGTAAATATTCCCCACCTTTCTGTACTGGTTTGGCTTGTATGCCCTACTGTTTGACCACACCTTCCCCTCATACAAATTCAGCACTAAAAGTAAATATTCCCCACCTTTCTGATCTCTTTCTGTACTGGTTTGGCTTGTATGCCCTACTGTTATGCGCTCCCCTCATACAAATTCAGTACTAAAAGTACATATTCCCCACCTTTCTGTACTGGTTTGACTTCTATCCTCTACTGTTTGACCATGTGTTCCCCTACTACAAATTCAGCACTAAAAGTAAATATTCCCCACCTTTCTGATCTCTTTCTGTACTGGTTTGGCTTGTATGCCCTACTGTTTGACCACACCTTCCCCTCATACAAATTCAGCACTAAAAGTAAATATCCCCCACCTTTCTGTACTGGTTTGACTTGTATCCTCTACTGTTTGACCACACCTTCCCCTCATACAAATTCAGCACTAAAAGTAAATATTCCCCACCTTTCTGTACTGGTTTGGCTTGTATGCCCTACTGTTTGACCACACCTTCCCCTCATACAAATTCAGCACTAAAAGTAAATATTCCCCACCTTTCTGATCTCTTTCTGTACTGGTTTGGCTTGTATGCCCTACTGTTATGCGCTCCCCTCATACAAATTCAGTACTAAAAGTACATATTCCCCACCTTTCTGTACTGGTTTGACTTCTATCCTCTACTGTTTGACCATGTGTTCCCCTACTACAAATTCAGCACTAAAAGTAAATATTCCCCACCTTTCTGATCTCTTTCTGTACTGGTTTGGCTTGTATGCCCTACTGTTTGACCACACCTTCCCCTCATACAAATTCAGCACTAAAAGTAAATATTCCCCACCTTTCTGATCTCTTTCTGTACTGGTTTGGCTTGTGCTGCTGCTGGTGTGCTGTAGGTAGGGTATAAACTTCCACCCCCACTGGCCCCTCCCCTAAGTGTTGACTTCTGCTGTTCCTCTTGCAGTGACAAAGCAATGGCTGGAAAATAAATGCAAATGTAGAACAATTTGCAATGTAATAATATTGAAAACCTTATTCTAAAAAATCCAGAAAAATGTCATTATTGGCTAATGCAACATTTTTCAAAAATGACACCAGTATGTAATTAAAGTGTTGGTATGTTCTGTCATGATTTTAACATCAAGGGTGTAATGATTTAATTACAGAATCAGTTGCAGGAAATATATGCACAATGAAGAAGTAATTTTTATTTACCTTTCGCTAAATCATCTTCTTCCTTTCTTACAACTGATGGATCTGCTGTTTTTTTCTGCTAAAAACCAAGATTGTTAAATAATTAAAAATTGAAACATATCTTTATGTCAATATTAAATAATTAGAAAGGAGAAAACAAAAAAATATTCTCCAAATAAAACAGGAACAATGAAGGAAATAAGGGAGTGGACCATTTTGGAATGTTTCATAGCTAACATATTAAAGTAAGTTAGCCTTGAGACAGCCAACATGCTCTTACTTTTTAAGGTTTATAAAAGGTAGGTGAACCTAGCCTATGAGGTCTTATAAACCAACAGGCTTGAAACGAAAGTCCTCCAGCTAAGTATTTGAGAATAACATAAATTGCAATATGATTGATTAAAATGTTCACTTACCATGTCTGTCTCACTAAAATCTACACCTTCTTTTTTTAAACTTTCATAGAAAGATGGAATTAAACTGGGGAAGAAAGAATGCAGCATACTGTTATCAAAAAACTATTTCTCCCAAAAACAACAACATCATAAGAGCAGTGCTGAACAAAATCATACACAAGCTAAGAAAACTAATCAAAGTCATTAAACTAATTCATTACAATGCACTTAGATCCAAGTTAAAATGATAACCCAGTAAATTTAAAAGCTGATATACTTTTCCTCTGAGAATGCTGACGATGCATGCAAAATATGAACAGATTCTGCAAAGTTTTTTTTAGATGTCTATTAAGATCATGCACAGAGACATTGGGATTCAATAGTGTAAGGTGTCCACAACAATGATACAAAAGATGAATTAACTACCTTAGAGCTGGATCTTCTTTAAACTCAGCCATGTCTGACCATGTTTTGATCATTAATTTTAACTTCTGAGCAACTTTAGGGTGAGCCTGAATAAGGAAGTATTTCACAACTTTAATTGTCATAAAAACAAACATTATTATTTAGTATTTATTTTTATTTTTCTTAAGACAAATAGAAGAAAAGTATTTGCATCTATTACTTGTCAATAATTTACTCTTTTGCCTGTTTATTATTACTTATAAAAAGACTTTAAACCAAAACATTATTGTTAGATTACCATTATTAATTTTACAAGCTTAAATAATATGAGTACAGATTGATGAGATAAATTACATGAAAATATTTATTATTTGCCATAAAAGCATTACAGATAATTTCTTTTGGTATGACTTTATCTTAATACCTTTTGTGAAATAAGTGTCCGGCACTCAGAAACAAAATCTCTAGAACATATCTCCAGATGGAATGGTCGTCCACAGTTATTAACACATGCATTCAGCAACTGTAGAAATAAAAATTCTTTACAAATCACTATAGAACAAATGTCGTGTTGCAATAAGTAAAAAATTGTTTAAAAAACTATTCCAAAGAACATTTGTAAACTTAAATAATAAACCAACTGATAAAGCTTACATGCACATAAAACATGATGTACTTACAGTTAAAGCTTGCATGGAAACAAATGGAACCTTGTGATTCAACCTTTTTACAATTGATTTTAGACAGTCTTTAGCACTGCGAAAATAAAATGTAATGTCCACAAATGAACACATAATAAAGTTTACCTAACTTTCATTTCAACAATAATAATAAACTGGTATGCTAAGTAATAAACACACAGCTCAGGTATAAAAACATTTCTGTTATGTTAACAGCTTTCCACTATTTCCAGTAGTCCTATGTTTCTTCAGGTTTTGATACTTAAGAAACTTTTTTTTTAATTGTTAATATTTAAATACCTACCCATTCTGCCTAGAAACTTTTTCACAAATATCAAGTATTAGACTCCAGTCCTCAGTTGTGTTCATCTCATGTGTGGCCTTTTCTGTGAACAAATTTATAATACAATTATTAACTGTAGTGTAAGTGTTTTAAAACTAATTAAGTACTAAAGTGTGACTATGGTAGTTGTGTTATGTTTTTAATTTGAGTGAAGAATGAGAGAAAAACATCTATTATTATGTTCTTTCACACAAGAGTGAACAAGATTAAAGGATGGAATGGCTGAGTTAAGGCTAGAGAATAAGTTACACTCAAGTGTCTAAGGATACTGACAATATTGGGAATGTAGGCCTACATATTGTATTATTAACAAAATAGGCCTTCATATTTAATATTTGTTAGACAAGGCAGAAACTTGAGACAGGGAAATGACTAGTAGCACAACTAGAGTTATAGTAGGATTTATTAATATATCAGATCTGAAACTCAAGCCTATTCCTCGATTAGTGATGATAAGGCCTTTAAACTTAAGTTCTTGTGGTTAGGCCCATAGTAGCTTATCTATAAAAACATTACTAGATAAAAAATATTTTTTAAATAAGCTTGAAAATATTCTGAGCGCTCGCATGTTCAGAATAGTCATTGATTATTAATAAGAAAACAACAGGCCAAGTACTAGATATTAGAGAGATCTAGATATAGAATCTAGTAGCAGGATCTAGCTTTTTAAAAAGTGTGACAGTATGACTACAGATTACAGTATACCTTTAGAGTTTAGACACAAAAGAAGTAAAAAAAATAGGCCTAATCAGCACAATTGGCCTAATCAATAATTAATAGCCTGAAGTTTAACTTAAATAAAACCATCTTATAGTCTTATAGTTTATAGACTCATACACTTAATAGGCCTAAATATAATAATATAATATAAGAGCCATATATAAGGCTTATCAAACGCCGCTATTTAGTTGTTTTATTTTCTACTTTTCAGTAATTCGTAATTTGTGGATTTGACAGTACCAATGCTGCCACTGAAAATATTTGCTTTAAAACACTATCAGTAGGTCGTTAAGGACGATACTACCCCCACCCTCCTTTTCCCCAAACCCTACCCTACATTCCCCCCCTCCATGAAAGCAGCCTCCTCTTAATTACCTCCCATAAGTTTAAAATCGTTTCAACCAGAATTTTTTGCCCCTAATAGCCGTCACTAAACTCCGCCCCTACGATTGTAAACATTTAGCAGAATTTAGCTTAGCGTGAACCATAGCTCAGCAGACCATGTAGGGGTGGGGTGGTAGGGAGCGCGCTTACAGCTTGGTGTTTTCTAGCGTCTCCAAGAAGATAATTATATATATAGATAGATCTAGATCATTAGTCATTAGAAAATGATCAGGTGTGTCACATTCACAAAAGAAAACTGACAAGTCACCAAGTCACAAGAATCCTAGCATAGGGCTAGATCTAAAATCGGTAAAATCACGATATAGCGTCGGTTATTATTCCGGAACTGTACAGCAGTAAAAAAACAGTAAAACCATGGCGTAGTCTGTCGAGCCGTTCCGGAAACCACCGGAAATACTGTAAACCATCATTTATTTGCCGCCATATTATTTTTAACACATAATGTTTAAAAATGTGCAAGGATTGATTTTAGTTGCATTTTTAATACTGTTTTGCTATTTATTTTGTATTTCTAATTATTTTAAGTGTATGTGCTAATTATTGCTGCTACTAAACATTATTCTAGTTATTCTTACTACTTTTAACTTTAGTAAATCTAATCGTCTTTTTACTAACAGAACTAGATCTAGAGCTGGTTGTCGCAAATCTTCTGCAGGTTTTTTCTGTTTCTTAAAAAAAAACATTAATTACTACACTCGACTTTATTAATAATATTTAGATTTACTAATTGTTGCTAATTTTTTGTCAGTTAAACATTAAATTAAGTTAAAACATTAATTTAATGCACTTGACTTTATTTTTCTTTCATTGGTCAAATAAACTATGGTTTACAGTAACGAATGTTACCGAAACTCAACGAACACGGTAACAATACCCAATAATTTCCGACGCTATATCGTGATTTTACCCTAAAATCTAAGTAATAGTGAATAGTGACCTAGACTCTAGCTAGACCTAGTCTCTAAAAGTAGAACTAGATCTAGATCTATATTAATCTAGAAATCTAGTAGATCTGGATCTTGAAAGCTAGACAACTTGGCTTGGCAGTTGTCGACATCAGTGACAAACGTCTGTGACATGTCGAGTACGGAGTAGATTGGTAGAAAAAGAAATCTAGCAAGACAGAGAAAAAAGTAGCACAGACATAAACACACTAATTAAGGCTAGAGTAAGGCTATTCCATACCAATTAATTTTAAATTACTACTATTAGAAACAATAAATTCATACCGACGTCAGCGTCGAAAGGTGTTGCATTAGCAAATAGAGGCATTTTTCTGTTATTTTTTGGTGAAAATATCCTGTATGCTTAGTCTGTGTCTCCCAATATTATTACATTACTGATTCTTCCGCGCATGCGCTTTCGTTACGTCATTGTGTGTTTACTTCCGGATTCTATTAATAAACTATCGCTCAACAACATGTGATGGTGATCTTTATAAGCAGGCTAGGCCGAAACAAATGAAAAAAATGTTTTTTTCCCAGTTAATACGAATCGATAACTAAAATCAATATTAAATAACAACAATTACTACACAATATAAAAATGTATCTAAAATATGTTATTTTAAAAAGTATTGAAATATTTCTAGAAATTGATGCTTGGGGGGGGGGGGGGAGTGGGGGGTTCGTAATTTTGTGACGTGGGGAGGGGGCGGGATGATTCGGAAAGTGTGAGGACACACTTTAGCATAAAAATGTAATGAACTTTAGATCTAGTCGTTTTTGAAAGGATGTTATAAAACTGTATTAGAAATTGGCCGAGCTCAGCATACTTTTTAGAAAGAAAAAAAAATTATATTTAAAATGAGACCAACAAACCTGCAATTTTGAGGGTGGGTAGTATGCTGAGGTGTGACGTCATTTTATTGGGGGGGGGGGGAGTAAGTGTCTTGCTTTTTCTGTGACGATGTGTGACCGAGGGGGTATAAAAATCGTCAAAAAAGCGTGACGTGTTATTTTTTTATGACCCCCTGACGATCACTGATGAGAATGGCCCATTTATGTAGATTTTAGTCTAAAAGTAAAGAATTAAAGAAGTGTTATATTATTGTAGTTATTGTGATAGCATATTTTATTTTTTTTTAATTTTATTTTAAGTGTAATAAATATAATTAGGCCAAATTAATCAGTGCGCAGTTGTGTTAGAACACCTCAAATTAAAGATAGTTAAATGATAATAAAGAATACCTTGTAATATACAACAATTTATATTTACGTCTTAGAAAAAGATAGTAAATTCTAAATAATGGGAAAAACGCAATTTCTTTTAAGTTAAAAAATAAATAACTGACACTGAAAGAGACTAAACATATTTATAACGATTACTTCCAAAATAAAAATGTTTTCAAAACAATAGACATGTTTCCGACAATTTTTCCGACAAAATAGAAAAAGTAAAATAACTTCAAACACCATTTTCTATTTCTATTACTATTAATAACGTTGAAAGTAAAAGTGAAAAACTGAAAGCGAAAGGGAAAAAAAAAAAATCTTTTAAACATGGATTGGACATAAATGTGTTGAAAAGTTTCAAGCAAAATTCTACTTTCTTATAATAATTACATAGTGGCTAAACTCTGGAAAGTGGTATATGTGACGATTAGAGGACCAAAAATAAATAAAAATTGCCGATTTTTTTCATTTAAAAAATTCATTTAGTTCATGAAATCGCAATATTTTATTTTTTTCCCGTACTTCGCTGTTTTTTTTTTTAAGTCTTCAGATTTATCCAATAATAACCTCACACACTTATAGGAGGATTAAGGATACATTACTTTGCAACAATGAGTGACAAAGTGACAACACAAGTTAGCATAAAAAATATAGATCTACTCTCTAAAACATAATAGTAAAAATTGCTCAATATGTTGAACTTCTTAAAATACGAGAAAAATGGGCGCTAGGTTGATAGTGCTTTTTCTCTAAACTAAAACCAACCCCCCCCCCCCCCACACACACACACACACACTCCAAAACATGTCTACCGTCCCATTCAACGAAATATAATTATATACTTTTTCCAGTGTCCGCCCCCTCCGCGAAAATTCTACCCCCGCCCCCGAAAATTTCAAGTACCCTCACCCCTCTCCGGGGAGGAAAAAGTCTGAAAGAAACACTGGTCGCATTTGTAGATCATACAAACTAAAGGAAGAACCTGGGCTGGGCTTCGCCCCTACCGAAAGAGATGCATGAAAAAAACTGCACGCTAAACACTTTTTTTAGATTAGAGAAATTCCTCCCTCCGGGGAGGAAAAAGTCTGAAAGAAACACTGGTGTCGCGCTTAGCCACTACCCGAAGAATTGCATGAAAGAAACCACTTTTTAGATTAGACACATTAATTAGACGGTAATTTTATTATAGAGTATCGATGAAGAAATTTCTTTTGAGTTGGGGAGGGGGGGGGGGGCTCAGACGTTCTTACGCCGGGGATGGGCTTCGCCCCTACCCGAAGAATTGTATGAATGAAACTCTTCACGCAAACCACTTTTTAGCATAGACACATTAATTAGGCTGTAATTTTATTATAGAGTATCGATGAAGACATTTTTTTTTAGTTGGGGGGGGGGGGGGGGGGTCGGCTTAGACGTTCTTACGCGGGGGATGGGCTTCGCCCCTACCCGAAGAATTGTATGAAAGAAACTCTTCACGCAAACCACTTAGATTAGACAAAGTTGGCTTTTTAATTCAATGTTTACTCGAGAATCAATGACGTCATATTACTGTGTGCACTCTCCGGCTTGAGATTATTTTTTTACTATATGCTAAATGTGACGTCATATTTCGTTTCCGTATTACTCTGAAAGTTTTTATCTTGCTTGTGTTTTCTCTAGAGCGTTCTTGTCAGATACATAGACAGATAGATACACAAACAGCGAAACTATTAGTATTAATAAATAAAGTTTGACTAGGCCAGATACTATATGCCTACATAGTATAAAATAAGATGTAGGCATATGCCTAAAAAGGTCTTCTGCGGGCAAAACGAATGTATAGGTCTGTTTGTGTTGGTCCTAGCCTATAGCCACTATATAGGCTATAACTTAACGGGTTTTCAGAATTGTCAATTGTTCTGAATCGTTTCACTTTACCTTATCAAAACTGGTATTTTTTTTTTAAATTCAATCCGCAATGATCAAATCATAAGAATAATTGCCAGGCTACTTAAACGAAGTGTCTATTCCAGTCGACTGGGAATAGCCGTATTAGGGCTATTCACAGTCGTGACTTTTTTTTAATGATTTACTGTTAAAAACACCAATTTTAGCATGAAGTAGTGAAGTAGTAGTTGTGTGGTCGAGTGGAAATGTGGGTGACTACTGTCACACTGGGCCGGATGGTGCGGGTTCGACCCCCCCCCCCCCGAGAAAAAAGTCTGCAAGAAGCAGTTGTGTTCTTTTCTACATAAATATGCCTTGTGCTTTCTTGCCTCCTGCCGTTTTTAGCGCAATTTCCATACGGACAATTGCGATTATTAACTCGTCATTTCTGGATGGATGGATGAATGAATGAATGGATGTTTGTCCGCAGCTTTAAGTCGTATCTCCTCCTCAACGAAGCAATATCGAGGACTAGTTCCAAAGCAAATATGTTAAGCAAGTTTCGAGGATGATTGTGGGCCAAAAAAATTCCCGGAATTCCTTCCTGGATTTCCCGGAAAAGCCAAAAAACCTCGAAATTCCTGGATGTATGGATGTGTGTCCGCAGCTTTAAGTCGTATCTCCTCCTCAACGAAGCAATATCGAGGACTAGTTCCAAAGCAAATATGTTAAGCAAGTTTCGAGGATGATTGTGGGCCAAAAAAATTCCCGGAATTCCTTCCTGGATTTCCCGGAAAAGCCAAAAAACCTCGAAATTCCTGGATGTATGGATGTGTGTCCGCAGCTTTAAGTCGTATCTCCTCCTCAACGAAGCAATATCGAGGACTAGTTCCAAAGCAAATATGTTAAGCAAGTTTCGAGGATGATTGTGGGCCAAAAAAATTCCCGGAATTCCTTCCTGGATTTCCCGGAAATGCCAAAAACCTCGGAAAAAATGCAGTTTTTGGCCCATATCTCGGCAACCAGACCATTTAGCGACTTGAAACATTTACCAATCGATTTCTGCCATAATTTAGAACAATATTGCCGAAGAAAGTTTTCAAAAATATCCTTTCGTTCTGTCACAATTTTTTTTTAAAAATTACATAAACACCTACAAACAGATCGTTCTCCTAGCTTGAACGCACCCCAGCATTATACGTCTTGTGTTTTGTCCCCGTGTGTGCTTTACGCTACGACAAATCTATTTTTAGATAACAATGAAATTGCGCTTAAATTGTCACTAGACTTTTTATTTACTTGTTTTAGTAGCCCTACTCATCAAGCATTGTGTTTCTTTTCAGCCGAGTCTCATTGATAACTGCATCTTGTTGACTTCCCATGTGCATTTTTGTATTACATTCTAAATTGTAAGTCTCTTAAGTATGTGTATCCATCAGTCCTTATTTTTCTCGGTGGTAAGCATTGTCTTATCTATATTTGCTGCAAATGTTGTCTCCCTTTGATGTTGTGTATATTGGAATAAAACATAACTTGGCCCTACCATTTCAGAGGAATAGGATCACTGGTTTCATGTATTTTTTTAAAAAGCAAATTTCATAAGTATTTTACTTATAGTCCACACTAATACTAGGATTAAAGGGCAAAACATAATAAATTACTTAAGAATAAAAAAAGAATAAAAAAAAAGCTCAGGCTGCATTTTTATTTTCAATAATGAACAAAATCTTAGTAACAATTTTAAACATTTAGTAAGACTTGTCAATAAGCCACAGTTGTATAATCATATTACTAGTAACCACACAGTGAGGCAAGCTGAAGGTGAACTTTAGCCTTTACTGTTTCAATTGAGTGCACTACCTTTGTACCTAGTCACCTCTATAGATAGGAATGCGATTGAGTGCACCACTTTTGTACCTAGCCGCCTCTATAGATAGGAATGCGATTGAGTGCACCACTTTTGTACCTAGCCGCCTCTATAGATAGGGTTACATTTGAGTGCCCTAACACTGGACCATCAAGTTGCTCCTACAGACTAGCAAGTAATTGTGGCTAACTGACAAGAACAAGCTTAACATACAAATTAATTCATCGGAATAAGTGGTTGTCTGGGTCGTTTTGAAAGAGAATAGACTCTTCCACAAAGTCTAACTCATCGGACCAGCAGTTGTTTTTGCAGGTGAATATCAGGACAGTGCCAAACTCAACTTTTGTTTCTGTACCTGAAACACACAACATTGCAACATTAGTTTGAGGACAGTTCCAACATATGAACTATATTTATTCTGCCCAATAGGATCGCTGGGTCTAAAGAGGAACTTTTAAGGACAGTTCAATGATCAACTGTTGATTCTGTACATGGACCAACTCAACTGTAGTTTGGTATAATAGCCAATCAGCTCAAAACAAACTGACATTAGTTTAGTCACCCAGGCTTAGTCCACCACTACAAAATATTCTGACTGTACTTTGTTCAGTAAATTCATTAACACAAAACAATAGTACAGTCATTTCTGTAATGTCCAGTAATGATGCCATACACCAGGGAAGGCAGTTACATTTCTTCTTCTTAGTTCTTAATTTTGTTGGAAGGGATCCCCTACAACACAATTAAGTATACTGGTTATGCACCATTGAGGCCATTGACTCAATTTCAGCCAGCTTTTCTTTTTGGACTTGCTTCCATAGCCTTTGTCCAACCAAGAACTAACTACAAGGCAGCAGTTGTTTGATTTTGGAGTTGTCTCTCCTAGAATAGTTGCTGTCCCCAGCTAAGGAGCCTCATCTGCCAGAGGTTTTGAACTTGAGAGTTTTCGATTTAGCAACCATGAGCTTTACCGACCCGACCATACCGCCCCTGCAGTTACATTTGAATGCTGTTTATTTTTAGTGAGTGTTGGAATATTGATAATCATATCTGGATGGATGGGGGCTGTCAATTAGTGGTGAGAAGATCGGTCGAGTAGGTACAGCTCATGGTTGCTAAACAGTAAAGTCCTGAGTTTAAACTCCGGGACAGAGGAGTCTCAATAGCTGGGGACAGCAATGCAACTAGCAAAGAAAACTTTTAAATCAAACAACTGCTACCTTGTAGTTTGTTCTTGGATGGACAAAGGCCATGGAAGAAAAGCCAAATGGAAAAGCTTGTTGAAACTGGCGTCAACGACCTTTATGGCACACAACAGGTTGACACATAATACTAAATGGAGTGAGCTTTTGACCAAACAGGGAACTGAACTTAAAAATAGTACACCACAAACAAAACAAGTGCTGTTTAAATCAGTTTATACATTGACAAAATAGGGGCGGGCAGGGGTAAATAAATGCCTACTGTCAAGCATTTTATAGGATTAAAGTACACTGAGCAGGATGGGGTTAATAAATTCACCATAGCCTACCATCAAGACTCTTTAACCAAGGTATAAGTGGAGGCAATAGCTGAAGCTCAAACACTCTCGGGTAGCCACAGATGGTACAAGATGCAATAGATGGGGTACCTTCCAGTTTGTTAATAAACAGTGGTTCACCTTCTCTCTCATATCTGAATTTATAGTAAAAATAAAACAGTCCTTTTATTCTATTTTTCTAGAATACAATTATCCAAAAAAAACACTTTAAACCAAACTTGGCGATTTTTAATTCCATAACAGTTAACCTCGCAATAGTTCATAACAATGTTTCAGTAAATTAAGGAAATACAATATATTTTAACTAATACCAATCAATGTTCTATTTTTAGTCAAATATGATAATGTTTTATTATTTTAACGCTATATTAACGAAGTGTCTACTCGGAATAAGATTTTTCGGCAAAGGATAGTTCTGCGCATGCGCAGTGACCTATGGCTAGGGTTAGGGCTAGAATGAGGGTTAGGGGTAGGATTAAGGATAGGGTTAGGGATAGGATTAGGGCTAGGGTTAGGGATAGGGTTAGGGATAGGATTAGGGATAGGGTTAAGGATAGGATTAGGGTTGGTATTAGTAACTATTAGGGTTCTGCGGTTGTAAACACACGCATGCGCAGTACCATCGAAAACATCGCCGCTAAGTCGTAGTTTCCCTCCATTGCGCATGCGTATCGCATGCGTATCTTATTCCGACTAGAATCGGCCCTATATTAATTGTAGGCCTAAAGATTTCACTACAAAAAATGGAAAGCTTGAATATATGAATAAACAAAATTTTTTTATGAACCTGATAATCTGTTCAGGACACCGTTGCAATCTCTTCAAAAACTTGTGGAAAATTTTGTCTCCATGTTTCAGCTCTGTCTTTTCATAACTCTCAGTACTAACTTTTCCTTTGCCTGTGTTAGGCCTGGGGGAACACAACAATTAAAACATAATAACCATTAATAAACAGTGGGATAAAAAGTAGCAAGAATTAAACAGTGGAACAAATAACAAAAAAACTAATTTTTAAAGAATTTAAACTTAATTAAACAAATAAAATACTTTAAAAAAAACTTTTTAAAAAACCATGTTTTTCTTGTGGACTAAAAAGTAGAAAATAAATTTTTCTTCCGACCCTAGGGGATCTACCAATGACTGCTCGTAGATTTTGTGCTTCCTCGAGCTGTGCAGGTTCTTGTGATGACTGTTCATACATTTGATGACAAAAAACGTGGGTACGTTCACCGACCCACGTTTTTTGTCATCAAATGTATGAACAGTCATCACAAGAACCTGCACAGCTCGAGGAAGCACAAAATCTACGAGCAGTCATTGGTAGATCCCTTAGGGTCGGAAGAAAAATTTATTTTCTACTTTTTAGTCCACAAGAAAAACATGGTTTTTTAAAAAGTTTTTTTTTAAGTATTTTATTTTCTCCTTTTTAGTCCGTTGCTACACATGAAAAACGTGGTTTTTTAAAAGTTTTTTATATAGTTTATTTTCTACTTTATCTAATGACTTGATTAAGTATGACTTGACTAAGTGTTTTTAAATACATAAAAATTTAGAGGATTTTTTTATCAAAATAAATAGGATCAAAAGGTTTTTGAATGCTTTTAGGTAGTTGGCCCACCGTCCATCCCTCCTCGAACAGATTAACTGTCGATTCTCCACCCACCTTAAGCATTACACTGTAAAACATTCAAAAAAAAAAAAAAAGAGGCTGAAATGAAACTAAAATGATTAATTTTGCTGTGCTCGATTCTGGGGCTGATGGTTCCGCATTCTCTCCATTTCACGGATAGCATCTTCATTGCAAGGTTTTCTTCCTGCTAATTTAGCGAGATCCAATTCTTCGATACGCAATCCTTCCAACGAGCGAACTCTGCTTAATGCGGCGTAAGCCTGTCCATCCGCAAAGAGCTTGCTTCCTAGGTTCACCACAGCTTTGTCCACGGTACATCCTTGCATTTTGTGAACTGTGCACGCCCAGCACAGAATCAATGGGAGCTGTCGTGGTTCAACCTTTCCTTTATTTCTTACGGCATCAAACTGAACAGACTTTGGTTGAACTATTTTCTCACCGTACGGGGGACCAAAATCGATTTTGACATCTGGAATGTCTTCCTCATACATTTGCGTACGTCGAGTGTTGTTGCGCCACTGTATTTCGACGATTTGACCCATCGCTCCATTTATGAGCAGTGTTTCTTCCAGACTTTTTTCTCCGGGGGGGGGGGGGGGGCACTTGAAATTTTCGGGGGGGGGGGGGGGGGGGCGGTAGACTTTCTTCGGGGGGGGGGGCGGACACTGTTAAAAGTATATATTTTCTATATAAATTATATAAATTTCATTTCGTTCGGGGGGGGGGGGGGGCGGTAAAAATTTTTCGGGGGGGCAAAGAGATGCCTGGAAGAAACTCTGTTTGCGAGTCCTTCTTCAATACAAACGTTATAACGCAGCATTACTCGAGCGCCGACAAATATTTCAACGTACTGCTGCAGGCCTCCAGTCTTGTCGGTATCTTTAGAAATCATGTTCTCAATTTTAGGGTCCTTAGTGTTTTTAGGAGCTTCAATGATTTCATCCTGTGCCTTAATTTTGTATACCCGAGTTCCGTTGCTACGATTTAGTTCAAGTACAGCATCGTTGTGTTTTTGAACTTGCGCCTTTGTTGGGTTGATCCGAATCGCCTTGTCGACGGCAAAATCACTACGAAGATCCTCATTCGTGAGCATTTTTGACAAGAGCAATTCAAAATGAGACGCGTTAAGCTCTCCAACTCGCAGGGCGTTCAAAAGATCGGCGAATCTAGTGTCTCCTCGTTGTCGCATGTTTTCAGTTAATTCCACCAATGTGAATTCTCTCCATAAGTGTGAGGCAGGAACATATGACAAAGGCTGATCAAAATCACCAAAACACGATGACATTCAGACTTCCAAACACTTGATCTGGGTTATTCTTCAGCTGTCTTAATCGTGTGTCGATTTTACTCAGCATTTGATACGACACCATACTGATTTCGTCGATTGAGAGAAATTCAATGTTTTTCCATTGTTGTCGCATTACCTTCAAGTATCTTCCCGTCAGCTGATCCATATTTTTTGTTGTTTATTTTTTTCACTAAGGGGTCTTCACAATGCGCGTCACACTTTTTATTGAAAGGCCCATTTTCAAATCTTGAGCGACCGATACGCTTTAAACAGAGAAGGGGCGTAATTTAATTAAGCTAATTTAGGTCTCTAATTGCTAGTTTTTATGATTGCATCTGAAATTGTTAGGCGAAAATAGCCTGCATGCCGAATTTCAGATCTCTAGAGCAATCAGAAGTGGGCTAATTTTTGTTGTCAATTTTAACAACAAACAAATCCATAAACAAACGCGAAGCTGAGTTAAGAAAAACGTGGTAAAAAGAATCATGTAAATTGTAATATGCAAAATCAATATGCAAAGTGAAATAGAAGTAATTGGTGTTTCTACAGTTACTGTGAATGGGGGTATAGGGTAGCTAGGCAATGGCCAGCTGCCTATATTGCTGTACCTTGTTTACGTGGGCCCTGGGACACTAGCTGTGCAGGTAAATCAAAATGCCAGCTTGCTAATTTTAAAGCATGGGATATATAGGTGTTTCCTACCTCTCTATCACCCAATGCTGACTAGGAATTTAACCCAATACAAGCTGCAAGATTTGAGAGCCCACAACTTAACTCTTCAGTGTGTTCTGGTTGTTTTTTGTCTCATATTCATTGTGTGGGTTATTGGACCAACTTTGGAATACGTTTATATATTTTCTATAATTCCATTTTGTTGGGGGGGGGGGGGGGGTAGACTTTCTTCAGGGGGGGGCGGAGCCTGGATGAAACTCTGCTTCTGCCATCTATTTAAATCAGGTGTCTGCAGCAATCTTTGAATAAAACCTTGTTATCCATTTTTTTTAAAGCTAAAGCACACTTTTTTTTGGGAAGCTATATACTGACAGGTGCATTTTGCTTGTATATGATTATGAAATGAATACATTTTAAAAAAACCCATTATTTTTATATAATCTACTTCTATTCTTTTCTCAATAATAAGTCCTGGCAGCATTATTGTTATTATTAAGGGCAGCATTATTCATTAATGTGCCACAGGCTGTTTCTTAACCACAGGTGGCAGACCACTTGTTTTAAAACAATTCTTGCATAAATCAGTTCTTCAAGTTAAGGGAAAACAGAAACAGGTGTTGCAACAGAAATAGCAATGTGATCCTACATTGTTATTGAATGACTTCAAGCAAGGGGTTAGCTTTAACTTTATGAGGCTAGATCTGTAGGTGGATATTTGGCTGTGTAAATGTGACGCTTCTCAGTAGGTGTGAACCCTTATTACTAAGACTAGATTTCAGTAAAAGTAATTCAAGTTTTAAGGGACAGCGTGGTTGAATAGTTGAGCTAACCCCAAAGTCTCAAGTTCAGATCCCGGGCTTGATGTACTTGAGTCCACACAGCTTTGATGGGTACCTGAATCACGTTAGGGGAACCAAGCCATGCTATACCTTGTATGCCAAGGTAATTAAAACAGATAACACTAACTTTAAGCTTTAATGTCAAAGAACCATTTTGAAGTATAACTAACAAAAATATAACTGAATATTTTCAGCAAAAACGTTTTGATAAATTGCTCATTTTTTGCAATAAGGCCGTTGACCCCTAAAATGTGGAGTAAAAAATTACTCTAAAAAACCAACAGACTTTAAAAATAACACTGAGTCTTCAAAATGCTAAACATCTACAACAGATGTTGCATAATATGAGTCAATTAATAGCAGCTATCTCATTGGATACTTGGGTATTTGATACTTACTTATCAGATAACAGTGACCCGAGAGGTTTGCCTTCGTTTTTCTCGTAGGTCCTGATTAGATTCTCCACATGTTCATCATTGAAGCTTGTGTTACGAGGCTCGTCAATAACGTTTAGATAATATGCTTTGAACACAACAGGTTTTTTCCCCACAGCCACTGATTCTGAAAGCTAATTGTTTTTTTAATAATATTTTATTAATACAAATAACAGAATAAATTATACAGTTTTTAAATTTAAACTGCAGTGTTTTAATAGCATAGACACATGTTGTTACAAATCAATATAAATTTATCCTGATATTTCTAACTTAATGTGGATGTTGTATAAAAAATGTAAATGCTTCGGTGTTTAAAAAAAGGAAATTGATGTTTTGCCTTGATAACATTACTTGAGAGTGACCATCCAAAAATAAATTACCAAAATCAACATTTTTTTTCAGTCTAATTATCAGATGGACTTTCTAAAATGAATACCCGTTATTCAAGTTTTTAAGCATGAAAGAAATATATGCACCTAATTTTGAAAGACTATAAGACAGACAATAAAAGTTTATTCAAAAAAAAAAAAGAAACATTTTTTTTTAAAATAATTGCAATTTATATTTTAATTCCTATAAAAGTATTTATCAAATAATTATTATGTGCAGCAACAAAAAAGAAAAGTAAGGGATCTGGATGGGTGTATATTCTCAAATGAGGGCAAGAGGTTTGCTATCAGATGTAATTTTAACCCCCAACCACCAAGGAAATAGGTAAAAGAACAACCTCTGGACATTCTGTGTTCAGGATTTGAGTCATGGCTGTCCATCTTTCTGTATCTGGCACAACAAAGTCCTCCATGACCACTCTAGGTTCACCAACATCTCCAAAACATTCTCTGTCTGCAACCTCACTTCTTCCTGAGGAAAAATAAAAAGCAGAATGTATATGTGTGTTGCAATAAGGGACAACATGGTCAGATAGTATTATAGCACATGACTGCTAACCTGAAAATTTCAAGAACTGATTTCAGGCTTAATTCAATAGGGTTTCACGGAGTCCACAAAGCTAAGGTGGGTACTTGACTCATGTAAGCGAAAGTAAAGGAAACTGGGCATAGAACTGACAACACTATCCCTTTGCATGCTGAGGTCACTAAAACAGTGGAACTCTGCCTGCTTACTACTGCCAAGTTATAAAGGGTACATTATTGTTATTCTTTAGTTACTTTCTTTTTTATATTATTTTCACTGGAGTGTACAAATCAAGATAAAAAGGGAAAATGTAAAACAATTTAATTAGACTCTTAATTATAGTATAATAATTTTTTAAATGTAAAATAAATCAATAAATGATTAAAATTTCTTTACCTTCTGGTTGACTAGATTGTGGCTGATCTTGAACATCTGCAGATATGTCATTTATTCTTAACTTGAGAAAGAAAAAAACAAATAGTTACCAGCACTGAATACCACCTAATTATTTACCACTACCATCACACAGAATGCTGTACCTCTGAAAAGGTGTTTAAATTATCTACAGCTTCAGCTTGTCCACTATTTAGAGCAGTGGGGTTTTCTGATGACAAAGTTTGTTGACATTGTACCAAGTTTCCCAAATGTGGGGGTGTTTCAGCAACTTCATCAATTTCTTGGTCTTCATCTCCATTTAGAGCTTCTCCACATTTTTCATCCTCGCTCCATTCATTTGAACCATCCCCCCAGTCATCTTGGCCAACCTGTCCCCAGTCATCTTGGCCGACACCCCATTCACTAGCATCACTGACATTAAGTTTTTGTTTACTCGGATTCTTTGACCTGTCATAACTTTCGTCATAAGCCATTGATCGAAACACTCTCCATCTGTAAAAATAATTAAAAAAATAATTTCATGACAAACTGTTTTTTTAAACAAAAAAATTCACTGAAAAAAAACATTGACCCCTCAAATACAAGTAGCAACTTAAAAAATAGTGTCATTACTAGTGGTTAAGTGGTAAATAGAATATAAACACTAACAAGAGGAACCTGTGTTTTAAAGTTTGAATCAAAGATTAATTGTTATTTAGCTCAAGCCTAACCGACCTTTATTTTTTTTTACTTTACTGGAAAAATTATTGCTTAAGAAGGTAGTGGGAACAGTTTCACATTACTCATTGACTTATAGTACTGCTTATATCTATATCTATATCTATATATATATATACAAAATATACCCACAAATACATATTACTGACTACCCCAACTTACCCATTCTGCTGTCGACTACAAAGGTCACTACAAGCATACACATAAAGACATCTATGATAAGCAGATCCATGTAAAGGGCAGTACAACTGACTAATTAAAGTGGATGGTTGACCACAAACTTTGCATTCTGGGATTCCCTGATTGGCTTCAGCTTTTAGATGATTCTAATTTAAAAAATTAACACCTATTCAATCATTTTTAATATTAAGAGTAGTTAGGCCTAATATAATTTATAAATATAAAAAATTATAGAGGCCTAGATATAAATTTTACAGAAGGACAGGATGGTCGAAGGGTTGATTTAAGCATTTGACTGCTAGCTAGAAGGTCTCGAGTTTGAATCTAGGGCACTGACAGAAAAAGATAATGATGATAAAAGTTATAAAACAAAACCTATAGGCCTACTATAACGAGGGAATTTTCATACCAGTGTCCAATTATAGAATCTTCTTAACCATACCATAAAACTCGTTGAGATTACAATACTACTAACAACCTAATGCCCTAATGGTCTAACAGACACCTATTTTTGAAAGTCTATTTTTAATTTATAATATTTAATCGTTGGACATAATTGTATGATAATAGGTATCTTCAATCATTCATTTTTTTTTACATATTTTAGAATGTTGATGATTGTTGTATAATGTTGATGTTGTATGTAGGGTGTAGGCCTATGCAGGTAAAACTCCATTTTAGCATATTTTATTCACAGCTTCACTCCCACCTCCAGTTGCCATGAAAATCTTAACTGACACACGAACATACTACATAGCAGTACATTCAATATTCCAAATTTGGATTTTTCTCAAGTTTTGACAAAACTTTTTTATCAAAAACTAAAACAAAAATTCATAAAGAAATAACTTTTTAATAAGCCCAGGCCCAATGTTTTCCTGACGTTTTTGTGTGTTTCAATTGTGAGTTTATAATAAAATACGCTCAACTGGAGGTGAGCGTGAAAGGGGAATAAAATACGCTAAAATGGAGTTTTACCGACTATACTATGCTGCTAGATCTAGATCTAGCAGCTATGCCTATGGCAGGCATGGGACCTGATTTTACTGATTTTGTTTTTACAATCACAGCTGACTCACGGGCACACCTCCAATTTTACTAGTTTCAAACCCGAATATGTCTGTGTCTTCAATAGGCTGGTCTATCAAGCCTATTAATACAGACATAGTTCTCAATATGTACTTTAAGTGTGCAGATCTAGACAAATAGCCTACGTAAACTTGTAAACATTTAGCTTCGAAACATCAACAGAAACTGAAATCATGGCTAGTAACATACGGAAAGAGAAAACGAAAGCGGAAGTTTAAACAATTTTAATTGAACTTAAATACATACGAGCTCTAAATTAAACCTCTTCTTTGACCTCGGGGATATTTTTCCAATAATTTAACCAATCAAAGTTCTAAAAGGCTGCCATAGCATCATGGCTGGGGCTGTTTACAATTTTCAACAGGGATGATACACCCACTTATAAATCTTATCTTTACTCACACACAATAGAAGTAAAAACAGTAACAAAATATTTATTTTACACAATTTGATATATTAGTAGTTATTGGATATGGCAGAAGTTAACAAATTACAAATGGAAGACATGAACAATGCAGCTGGCGATCACGAAGAATCAACTTTCGATGACATCGAAATGGCATGTACCGGAATAAATATGCTATTGAACAACGGCTTTGACGAAGCGTTTGCTCTTTTTGAGAAATACAAGTAGGTCTAATACTAATAGTTTTAATTTTTGTAATATTTTCTGCTTAGTGGAGGTTCATTCCTTCAAGACATCAAGTAGTGACAAGTACGTCAAGTTGACAAGTAGGGCCTACATCTCCGAATCTGAGATTAGTGACATTTATTAACTTATTAACAAAATTTATTAGTCATCATATATCATTTTCATTAGTGACTAGAGATCTAGTCTAGATCTAGTGATTGCACTGATTACTAGCTAGTGATTAGGCCTAGATACGAAGTGACTACTCGGAAGAAGATTTTTCTCCCCAACGTCTCCACTTAGTCGGCAAAAGATAGCTCTGCGCATGCGCAGTGACCGATGGCTAGGGTTAGAGCTAGAACGAGGGTTAGGGGTAGGATTAGGGATAGGGATAGGATTAGGGCTAGGGTTAGGGTTTGTATTAGGGTTAGGGATAGGATTAGTGTTGGTATTAGGGTTCTGCGGTGGTAAACTCACGCATACGCAGTACCATCGAAAACATCGCCGCGAAGACAAGTCGTAGTTTCTCTCCATTGCGCATGCGTATCTTATTCCGGCTAGCATTGGCCTATTAATTATTATTAGTAGGGCCTAGGCCTAATTGGTTTACATTATTAGTGTTTTTAACACCAATATTCTAATTCAGTCAGCAGAGTAATTTTCATTTTTTTTTTTTCAATTCAGAAACAGTCCTACCCTAATGACTAACTAAACATTTAAAATAGTCTTTATTAATTTAATGGGTTATTTCTGTCTTTAGTTTATGCTCTATTCTATAACTCACTACAAGCAATAATGCTAATATAATGTGGTTTAATGAAAATACTTTGGCCTAGCCTATGCCTATAGGCTATAGTATTTAATTTACTATTTAGTATCTGACTATTTAGTAATATCAGTATCAGGGTAGTAATATTTTTTATTAAAGTGAGAGTGACAACAAAGAAGCTGGCCTGACCTTTTAACAGTATAACCTAAATAACCTAGATATAACCTGTAATGGGATATTTATTTATTTCTAGAAATGAAAGTCCATTGATGCACTCTGGTTACAGCTTTGTCTTCTTTATGGTAAATGTGTTTGAATTTTATTCTTGATAAATAGTCATTTAAGCTAGGCTTCATTTTTCATAATGATCTAATGGGTTTAAATATTCCTTTTATTTTTATGTTTTTTTTTTTTTTTTTTGTTTTCCTCAAAATTAATATTTATAAATAAGTTTTAAAGAATTTAAAATTAAAATAAGGTTTGACCTGTTTTATTAAATATTACCTAGATTTAAATTATACAATTTTAAAATGTAATAACCAATACACAATTTTTCTAGCAAGCCTTGATGTCATTTGAGGAAGAAAAACTTGGCGAAGCCCACAAAGTACTGCAGGAAACAGAGAAAAAATGCTCATCACATGATGGTTTTGTTAAGTCTTTCAGGAAAAAATTCTCAAAGAAAAAAGTAAGTGTCCTTTCAAGTCACTGGTCTTAATTATTTTTATTTACTTTAACTTTACACAAATAAATATTGTATGAATTCTGTTTGAAAATACTTGAACATTTTTTTCTTTTTCTAGTCGGAAAATGCAGTAATAACAGAGGAAAGAATAACCAATCAGATAATAGTTGCAGATTGCCTGCTGTACCAGGCTATTCTTGTGTTCACCAATCAGGATATCCCAAGTTATGTCAAGGCTGGCTGGCTGCTGCGTAAAGCCTGGAAAATTTATGAAAAACTTCACAAGTAAAGTGTTAAAAGTTAGATTTGTTTTGTAAAATAAAAGTTGAATTTATAATAAAATGAGTTCTAACTGATAAAGACTAATCTATTACTTATTTTAATCCTATCATGACTAATTGCGTGTAAGCATATTTCATGTTGGTATTTTTCTTTAATATTTCAAATAATAATGAAATGCAGGTTGTTCAGCCAAAGTACAAGTTTCTTTGCAGTTAAGATATGCCCCTTAGTTTATTAAAGTATACAAGCCGACCCGCTGCGTATCATACGCCGCTATTTAGTTGTTTTTTTTTTTCTACTTTTCAGTAATTTATAATTTGTGAATTCGACAGTACCAATGCTGCCACTGAAAATATTTGCTTAAAAACACTAACCCCCCCTTCCCCCCCCCCCCCCCATGTGAAAGCAGCCTCCTCTTAGTTACCTCCTCTAAGTTTAAAATCGTTTCAAACTAAATTTTCTGCCCCTAATAGCCGTCACCAAACCCGTCTCTATGATTGTAAAATGTAAACAGCGTGAACCCCAGCTCACCAGGTGCTGCCTCCGCCATTTCCAGTTTTTAAAGAGATCATTTCAAAATCAAATATTGTTGATGTTTATAATATTGTAATTAACTTACTCAAAACACTCCATACAGGGAAATAACAACACTAATGGAGATACTTGCCCAGAACAAAATTGCCAAACTCTCATCCTCTGTTGACCCCGCCTCCTTCCACACACCAGCAGCAGGGGGACCCAACCATTCAGAAATAAATGGCAGCAGTGAGGACCCTGAGGAGCTGACGGCTGATGTGCTGTCGCGTCTGCTGGGAGCTGTAAACTTTGGCTATGGAACCTTCCAGCTCTGTATATCAATGGTTCCTCCGAAGATCTTGAAGCTGATTGAATTTCTAGGATTTGAAGGTGATAGAGAGGTATGAACACGCTATAAAGTTTTAAGACAATTTAAATGAGGTATTCATTGTTTTTACTCTGTCGTTTTGGCATAATTATTTTTTTTCCTCAAATTTTTGTACCCCTGACTCAAAAAAGACATAATTGTAGCCTTTTAATTGTAGGTAGTAATTTATTTTAAGAAGAGAGAAAATGCACTTTATAATAGACAGCAAAATATAATTAGCAAATATTTATTTATGTTTTTTCAGTCAATTTCATTTATAAAAAACAAAAATGTTTTTCTACTCAATTCATGTTTGGGTCTTAAATAGTTAAATCTTAATTTTTCTTTATCCATATTTTTAGCCTATATTAGTGTTGTTTTGCTCTGTATTACATTATTGTTGCCTCCTTACAGATAGGCCTGAGCTGTCTAGCCTTCACCAGTCACAGCAAGGATATGAAGGCTCCCCTTGCCACTCTCGCCTTGCTATGGTACCACACTGTGTTAAGGCCCTTCTTTGCCCTAGATGGAGCCAACCAGTTTCAAGCAGGTGGGCATGTTATACATTCAACATTAGGAACTCATGAAGGGAGATCACCACTGAGTTTTACTGTTGTTTTCTCTTTTATTTCCTCCCTTTAATAATTGTTTTGCTCTAACCTCTTTAGACAATGTCAAAAGGTTCTGGAATGCTTCAAAGCTTTGATTATGGTTAAATCTAAGTACCTTCTCTAAAGTATTGTTCAAAGTTCTTCAAATATATTTAGGAATTGTGTGGTCAGCACACTGCCCAACTTGAGTGAGGTACCCATTAGAGCTAGGTTGATGATAGGATGTTACATAGCATTTTTCCAGTCTACATAAAAGCCTGTCAATAAAAATGCTTGATTTAAATTTAGTTTTATTTCTTGTTTCTTTGAAGGATCCAAAGAAGCCGAGGCCATCATCAAAGAAAAAGAAGGGGAATTCCCAAACTCTTCCTTGTTTTTGTTTTTCCAAGGAAGGATATGTCGTTTAGAAGTAAGTTATTTCAAACTTTTAACAACTATTGCTGCCCTGACAGTAAATTACAAAAATTTGTGCTCATTAAAATAAAATTGCATCTCATTATTTTAATTTGTTATTTAGTTAATTGCAAAAAACAATTGCATCTCATTATTTTAATTTGTTATTCAGTTAATTAAAAAAAAAAGAAGAAAAAGATGTGTTGATTAAAAATGACATTGTATTAATGTTTTATTGTTGTACAGAAAAAGAATGACCAGTCTCTTGTACTCTACAAAAGAGCCCTAGTTGAGGCTAAAGGTCAAAGGGAAATTGAATTAATGTGCCTGTATGAAATTGGTGAGTTTCTATGTGTATTTTTTTTTCTATTAGCATTGTCATCTTAAAAACTAAAATAGTGCAAATAATCATTTGAAGTCAGAGGTTTAATAAATAAATCTGATGAAGAAGAGTATATTTCTATGACCACAGAAAGGGATAAGATCTAGTGATCAGTATCTCAGGAGTGGGATAAATACATACACCTTGTAATTATATGCAGATAACTGATAATCACACACAAGGCCTTTGTAGTAGCTTTTAACCACTCCATCCTTTATTTAAAATTGTGTTGAATTTTTTAATGATGATTTAAACAAGTTGTATGAGAAATATTGATTTCTCTGAAATCTTTGTTTTGTTTTTAATTAAATAGAATCATGTATGTATTACATACAGGGTGGTGCCATATATTGAAGCTACAATGGAAAGATGCTCAGGAAGGATTTATCAGGCTCCAGAAAGAATCCAAATGGTCTCAGGCATACTACACATATCTTATTGCAGGTTGGAATCTTATTAGACTTTAAAATAATTTGTTGTTATGTTATATGGTAATTATCAAAATAGACATCGTGAAGCAAGGTTGCGAGACTTGGAAGATGTGATTAGAAAAATAAAATATTTTACACTGAGACTTCACTTGCACCATGCCAATCTAAATTTTATTTTACTGTTAAAAGTAAAATCATTGGCCAGATTTTTCCTCATCTTGTAATCTAATTTTATTTTCAGTTTGTATTGGATCTCAGGGGGAGATAGAGGCAGCTCATGATATCTTTCACAAAGTGCCAGGATTGATCAAGAGAAAGAACAACCAGATTGAGGCTTTTGTTGGGAAAAGGGTATGTTTTTTTTTTTAATTTAAAATCTTCAAATTTATAGTTCTTTGTTTACATTTTTTTTAAAATGTCAATGCTGGTCATTCTTTACTATAAATTTGATTTGTTTTTAAAAAGGTCAATCTGTACAATTAGATCTTAAACTGTGATTGATAGTCTAGAACAGGGGTCTCCAAACTACGGCCCGCGGGCCGAATGCGGCCCGCGATGTCCTCTCATCCGGCCCGCGGAGATCTTTTTGTCCACGGAAGAAACGTTTGTTGGTGATGGCTGAGGAACTTTCCCAGAAAAATCAAAGACATACCTGGAAGAAACTGGCCCCCGAATTGAAATTTAATGGTTAATGTGGCCCTCGGACTGAAAAGTTTGGAGACCCCTGGTCTAGAAGATCAACCCTTTGTTGATTCCCCTCATTCCCACACCAAACTGGTAATTAAGCCCAGAACATCTATTAGGTACAGGAAGAACATCTATTAGGTACAGGAAAAACTAAATTAACTAAATTGAGTAAAAAATTAACAATATTCAATAAATTACAACATTAAAATCCTTGGTAAAAATAAGTCATAGTCTAATTTATTTTATTTTGACAGTAAGAACTTTTATTAATAAACTTTTGCGCAGAGCTGAAATCTGCTTGAACTGTATACCCAACACTGAGCCCAGATATTGTAGTCATGCCGCTAAGACATGAACATTAAAGGACAAGCCGCCATTAAATTATACAATTTCAGTTATGTAAAAAGCACACAGTGGTAAAAACACTTCGTGCATCAACGAGGATCATTATTAAAATTTTCTTTGAGAGTCACAGGCAGACAGGACTGCCAAGCTAGATAATGATATGTATACTTCAAAAAACAAATTGAGTGGACATCAAATCCAAGATGCATATAAAACAGCATTACACTTAAAAGCACAGCAAAAGTCCACTCTTTCACACTTCTCTTACAACATGGTACTATCAAAAAATAAACTTATCAAACATAATATTAATCCACACCATCACACTTAGGGTGTAAGAAGTTTTACTTAATTCACATCTAAAATCCACTCCTTCATACCTGCATTCAAATTTATACCATCATTACATTATGTACATGCTTTACCTATACATTAAGTAGCAAACAAATATAGTCTAATATTATTGATGGGAAAAGGTATTAGTAAATGTGTTAGGGGAGTATGAATCGATGAGGTAATGTCCTACTACAGTTTTTACAAATAGGTTAATTAACCTGATTTATATTTTTACCTGCTGACATGCTAGTATTAATGAGAATGTTAATGAAAACTATTTACTATGTATAAATAGGCTGAAAGGTTCAAGAAACTGAAGCCCACTAAAGAACACTGCCGACTACTGACCCTCGAGATGATATTCCTTTGGCATGCTTTGCCAACATGTACACATGAGGAGTTACGCCCCTTACTAAATGGTGAGTTGTGTGGCCACAGTGTGTAGTTGGGTTGAGATGTCTGTGTCATCAAGATGGGGGGGGGGGTTCAATTTTGTAGATTGTCATTTTTTGAAATGATTTTATAATCCTCTGTTGATTCTGATATTTGATCAAAGTGTTTTTTTTTTTCTTTAAATTTGTGGTAGATTAGGTTAAAAAAGTAGCCAAATTAAATTTGTATTTGCATATTTTGTTTTAAAATTGTAACCAAAATGTCAACAAAGTGGATTGTATTACATGATATCCAGATTTTCTGCTAGTATCACTGATAGTGTTAGATATAAGGTTATAATAAGCTAAAGTAAGGATTAGTACCTGTTTAGGTATATTGTAGCAATACAAGTAAAATATAGTTATCATAAGTACATTTTTTGTCACTATAAGCATAGTGTACTTGGTACAGTATAAAAATAATGTCATCATAGAATCTAATGAGTGTCTATTTTTGTTCCCCCAGTATGTGAAATGCAGACAGATCACAATCTGATGCCGTTGAAGTGTTTACTTGAAGGTTCTCTCTACAAGGAACTTGGTGAAGAAGACATGGCTATCAATGTGAGAACCAGTTGCTGTTGTCTAGCTTAGATGCAGAACTTAAATATTAATAGTTGTTAAATAACTAACCTAATCATATTATATTTGGTATTTAAAAGATTACCAATTAACCATTTTAATCTCCAGTGTTTAAAGGAAGCTTTGGCCAGGCACCAAGGGAAGAAAGATGACCTTTTTATACCAGCATTTACTCTATTTGAAATGGCCTCCATATACATGAAAAAACCAGAAGTAATTATATTTCTCATTAGTTTTTTTTTTTACAAAAATCTTTGTTCCACCTGTCGTAACGTGTTTTTTGGTTCGTTTTAATCTGAATACATTTTTACATGAATTTTTTTTTCAGACGATTCCCGACGCTAAGAACAGTCTGCAGATTATTAAGGACAACTACAAAGACTATGATTTTGAAAACCGGTTGAGTGTGCGTGTCAACAATGCATTGAAAAGGTTAAAATTTGGATCAGGCAACCCCACAGCGGTTTAAACGTCTCCGGATATTTGAAAGTAGTGTTGATCAGTTCCACCTGAGAGTATGGTCTTTTCTTCGACCTTGACCTTTTCTTCAACCTTGACACTTGACCCTACACCAGTTTTCTAAAGTACTTTTTTTATATACTAGTCTTAGTTAACTTATTGATAGAAATCCAATTGTTTGTGCAAATGTATGGCTAAATGGATACCTCAACCAATCCATGTTTTGTTAGTTTTTTATTCATTCATTTATACAAATAATTAAATCCAATAATAAGGCTACTGTGCTGATGTGGATATTTTTTATATATATTTTTAGCTTTTATTTAGGCATCTTTTAGTTTTAAATCAATAAATGAATAAAGTCAAAATTTATCATTATAAACACTCTGCAAAAAATATAAACTATAGCTTTTAAGAAATAAATGGTCATTGATATGTTACAGGAATGACACACGAAGACTGTTCTGTAATTTAAACGTTTGTTTTCTACTTTTTTTGTAATGTGTGTACTTTTCATGAAGTTGTGCACAGAAATATTTGATACCTTTAATTAATCACAAATCTGTTATCTAGATACCAGTAACTCTGAAGGTGCCATTGAAAATGCCGACACATGCATTAGTGGTATGACAATAATTGTGTTAATAAAATGCCAAAAAAATATCTAAATGCATGCAGGGACTCTTGAATAAACATAAATTAGTTGTGTACACATCTTTATACATAAATTAGTTGTGTTTGGAGAAGTACTCTATCCATAAACTAGTTGTGTGTATACTAACATTAAATGTGCATACAAAAAACAGGACACCAAGACAGTTATGTTGCTGTGACAACATTTGTTTACTATCATGACACATCAAAATCACATGACCTGACTTCGAAACAATTTTTGACAATATGAGAGGCGATGAATGACTAGCTAGGATATTTCGGCCAACCCGTATCATCTTGCAAGTCTGCCACTCTCAACTTGCAGTTGAGTATAGCATCAGCAGATATTATTCAAGAACAAACAAAATGTAAAAGAAAAAAAGTTTGCTCAAATTATTTATATATCCCCTAAAATAAAAAAATGTAATATGTTGTATACTATGCTTTGCTTCAACTTACAAATACATAGAGTAAGATGACTTGAGATATACATGTGAATGCTTGCTTGAATCTAAGTATAAATCATGTTTTAGTAAACATTTTTTTAATACCTGAAATGGACCTATAACATAAATAATATTTTTTCAATAAAATTGTATGCGCTGGTGTAATAAAACAAGTCTAAAACAAACCTTAGATTTCCAGGATATATATCTAATTTTGAATTTAACATTGGTTGTTTTATGATTATAAATCCCAACCTCCCTCAAATTAAATTTATCAGCAGTTTGTTGTTTACATTTCTGTTTTAAGTTGATATTCACATTTGTTTTGCTTATGATTTGTTTTATTGAAATTCTTTAAAGGTTCTTATTGTTGTACTTATTTTATACCCCACCCTGTGCACTTGTTAACATATTCTAGTTTTTATATCAATTTAAGTTAAACCAATTAGATGTAATTTTTTGTTTTTGCTGTTTTACTGTGAAAAAGGGTCGTGAGATGTAGAAGAAATAATTTGTATCTATATAGGTTGACAAAAAATTTTACCATATGTTTATAACCAAAACTTATCATGCAGAGGCTTGAGCATCAATTCTTTTTCATAGCTATCGTATAGCAACACTTAGTAGTTTAAATCAAGTCTTTTTTGTCCCTTTTTTTATGGCATAAAAGTAAATTACACTAATTTTTTTTTTCTTGTCCGTCTTAAGACATGTTTGTTAACTATGGAATCTGCATTCATTGAGTATTGGTTCGCAGATAATTCTGACTAAAGTGTTGATTAGCTGGCTACATGTTCAGATCTTTACCAGTCAACATACAGATAGGGCATCAGCTATTCCTGAGTCAATTTTAAACTGTTGTTTGTTTATCAGTTCCCAGCAGTTTGGTGTTTTCTCATAGTTGTATATTTTACTCCTGTGTGTTGAAATTATTTATATTTGTTATCTTTTGGTTTTTGTAATAGAGAACTATTATATACTGGGTGCATTGTTTTTCACCCAAACTGGCATGACACATGATTGTGAGTGGACAGATTTCTCCAACATTGCAGGTTAAAGTTCAGCTTACCATTGAATCTTCATTTTATAACTTATTTTTTACACTTTAATGTGATTAAAAAGAATTCAAAACTTTTCAAGATATATTTTATAATTCAACTTTGTTTCACACCCACAAAAATGTTAGCAAAATACTTTTTAATAAACAATTTATTTATAATTTTTTTTTGTTTTAATTGAGTTTTAAAATTCAAAGAAGAAAAATGAACTGTGTGATAGTTAAAAATAGTGCTTCTCCCTCCTCCGTCTCATTTATGTTTATTTGAAAATATTTCAATATAAACATTGGTTTATTGATCAAAGATTCCAAACCTTTCAAATGGTTATGCTTTGGTGAAATACAAGCAATCCCCCTCAGATTAAAGCAATAGCTGCATTAACTAGATTATTGCTAATTTTGTTGCTTTTATTTGGTGTTGTTTTTTTATACGAGTCCACATAATCTTAATATTACAAGATCTATGTAATTTGGGTCACGAAGCTTATCTATGCCATGTTTTTAAACACAGCAATGGGTTGAAGCATAAGGCGTTCCTGCACTTCATTTATCCAAACCATGTTTAAAAACCTCTGGATATAATTGTAATCAGATTACAGACATATCCAAACCATGTTTTAAAAACTTCACTTATTGGAAGAAATGTTTGTTTTTGAGTTTAACTTTCACATTTGATGACTAATTTCTACAAGAACAAAAATGTTTGATAGCATTGGTCATCATTACAGGATGTCATTTAGATTATTAATGCTTAAGTTTCCTGCTAAGTAGACTTAATTAATGTTAATTAAACATTCTTTTCATCAGAAATCTTAATCATGATATTTTATTCAGGAATTTGTTCAACTCTTTTATGGCAAGCAGCATATTTTTTCTTAAAGGTGTTACAGCATTTCTTGAAAAAGTCATGTAGTTCTTCCACTAGTTATAGAAAACGAATTGTAGTACATTTCTTGTTGAAATACGTATGGGTCTCTTAGTTCTAGTTGAAATCCTTATAGGTCTAATATTGTTTATAACTTGTTAATGTATTAGGTTCATGGACTCTAAGATAATTCAGAGGTTAAAATAAAGGCATGTATTTGTTGCTTAAATAAACATATCATGTGCTTTCTGGATAAGAATGATGAACATATGCGCTTTCTGGATAAGATTGATGAACATAACATGTGCTTTCTTGATAAGATTAATGTGCTTTATTTATCTTATAACCTTTTCATATTTGAAATCATAACCTGTTACAGGTTTTTAAATAGTTGATTGAAATTAAATATATTTAATGATATTGCTATATGCTTTAAGTAAGTAGCTTTGATACAGTACAAACTATTACTGAAGAATGCATTTATTGCTATATGCTTTAATTAAGTAGCTTTGATAAAGTACAAACTATTATTGAAGATTGGAGTTGGTAGGTAGACTAGTACAGTAAGAAAATAGTGATAGATAAATAAAGTGACTACTTGTTTATCACTGAGTGTACAACCATACTAAACAAACATGTACTGCTGTTTGTACTTATGTTTGTACATGTTTGTACATGTATCTATTGATTATACAGATGATAGGACATTCCAAGCTGTCATTTAAATATGAAACTTTGATTTAATAAGCTTATTTATGATGAACTAGTTTTTATACTGTGAGCAAATTGTCAGGAACACTGGAGATGTATAATGAATGATTCATGTTAATTGTACACTGATCTGCCATCTAGAAAATAACTTGTGATTATTTCATATTTATTTATTACTATTACAATGCTTTTTTATACTTTAAAGTGGTAAAAAAATGCTTTGGTGGTAAAAAAAACCACTTTAACAGGGTAATATTTCACTGGAAATTATATAATTTTTTTTTTTTTAATTTCAAAAATATGTTTTTTTAATGGCATGTTGTTGCTTGAAATTAAAACATGAGGTCTTGATTTTTATAATTCAATTGCCCCACATTTTGTTAATAAACTTTTCTACAAATTTAGTACTTATGTGTTTGTTATTTTCAAAATGAGCCAATGAGAAAGGTGAAAGTAATCTGAGATAGAACAAGAAATGAAAACAACAAAACTTAACTCAGGCAAGAGTCATTAAACAATATGGGTGTAATGTTGTTTGCAAAGAAAGATAACTCTGAATGATGAATGTATTTTGTCTCCTCGGTGTTACTAATATTAGGTGTTACTTTATTAATGGATTTATTAGACTTAAAGCTTGATTTAGGGACATCTCTTGAAATTACAAAATTACATTTGATTCCTAAAATAATCTTTGATTCCATTTGATTGTTTTTATTTACAATATAGATACAGTTATACATAATGACTATTTAAAATAATTGAAAGAGGCTTGAGATGCATTAAGGGATAAATAATAAAAATGGTTTAAAATAAGAAGCATTAATTTTAACTCAAGAAACCAACAAAACAAATTATTAGAACTGAATTTGTTAATATATATATATATTTCCATTACTGGTTTATGAAAGCAAATCAATACCAGATTTAAATGTTGTGATGGTAAATACTTTTGTACTTATTGTTCCCATTACAAAGCATTGACAAAAAAAATATTTTTAAGTCTCAATGCTATAAAAAAATTTAACCTTAAACAAAATGTAAACATTCATTTTAATTCATCTTCCACCACAACTCTTAAAAAACAAAACAAGAATCACAATGTTTCTGTTGAATATAATTTATTGGGTCTCCTACTAAAACTAACAACTACAGGTTCTCATATAACTACTGACAGGACCTGCTATCATCATGAATAACCTGTGCTTGATGTCACTGATGATGCTGTGGAGACCGCCTGGCTGGACTGAGTGCTGGGCCCTGTTGGTGGCACCCCCACTGGAGCAGTTGCTGACACAGAATCTCGCGCTGTCGCGTAAGCCGTCAGCTGGTCTTTCTCTTCAGGTTCCGCCTTTTTGTAGACAAAATCTCGTACATCTGGTAGGTCTCTGACAACGCAAGCACTCAAGGCGCTTTTGTAGAGGTTCATGTCTGTTGCATTGTACCTGTATTAGAGTGTCTTAAATAGTACTTTTGTAGAGGTTCATGTGTGTTGTATTGTACCTGTATTAGAGGGTCTTAAATAGTACTTTTGTAGAGGTTCATGTCTGTATTGTACCTGTATTAGAGTGTCTTAAATAGTACTTTTGTAGAGGTTCATGTCTGTATTGTACCTGTATTAGAGTGTCTTAAATAGTACTTTTGTAGAGGTTCATGTCTGTTGTATTGTACCTGTATTAGAGTGTCTTAAATAGTACTTTTGTAGAGGTTCATGTCTGTTGTATTGTACCTGTATTAGAGTGTCTTAAATAGTACTTTTGTAGAGTCTCATGTCTGTATTGTACCTGTATTAGAGTGTCTTAAATAGTACTTTTGTAGAGGTTCATGTCTGTATTGTACCTGTATTAGAGTGTCTTAAATAGTACTTTTGTAGAGGTTCATGTGTGTTGTATTGTACCTGTATTAGAGTGTCTTAAATAGTACTTTTGTAGAGGTTCATGTCTGTATTGTACCTGTATTAGAGTGTCTTAAATAGTACTTTTGTAGAGGTTCATGTCTGTTGTATTGTACCTGTATTAGAGTGTCTTAAATAGTACTTTTGTAGAGGTTCATGTCTGTTATATTGTACCTGTATTAGAGTGTCTTAAATAGTACTTTTGTAGAGGTTCATGTCTGTTGTATTGTACCTGTATTAGAGTGTCTTAAATAGTACTTTTGTAGAGGTTCATGTCTGTTATATTGTACCTGTATTAGAGTGTCTTAAATAGTACTTTTGTAGAGGTTCATGTGTGTTGTATTGTACCTGTATTAGAGTGTCTTAAATAGTACTTTTGTAGAGGTTCATGTCTGTTGTACTGTACCTGTATTAGAGTGTCTTAAATAGTACTTTTGTAGAGGTTCATGTCTGTTACATTGTACCTGTATTAGAGTGTCTTAAATAGTACTTTTGTAGAGGTTCATGTCTGTTGTACCTGTATTAGAGTGTCTTAAATAGTACTTTTGTAGAGGTTCATGTCTGTTACATTGTACCTGTATTAGAGTGTCTTAAATAGTACTTTTGTAGAGGTTCATGTCTGTTACATTGTACCTGTATTAGAGTGTCTTAAATAGTACTTTTGTAGAGGTTCATGTCTATTGTACCTGTATTAGAGTGTCTTAAATAGTACTTTTGTAGAGGTTCATGTCTGTTGTATTGTACCTGTATTAGAGTGTCTTAAATAGTACTTTTGTAGAGGTTCATGTCTGTTGTATTGTACCTGTATTAGAGTGTCTTAAATAGTACTTTTGTAGAGGTTCATGTCTATTGCATTGTACATGTCTTAAATAGTACTTTTGTAGAGGTTCATGACTGTTGTATTGTACCTGTATTAGAGTGTCTTAAATAGTACTTTTGTAGAGGTTCATGTCTGTTGTACTGTACCTGTATTAGAGTGTCTTAAATAGTACTTTTGTAGAGGTTCATGTCTGTTGTATTGTACCTGTATTAGAGTGTCTTAAATAGTACTTTTGTAGAGGTTCATGTCTATTGTACCTGTATTAGAGTGTCTTAAATAGTACTTTTGTAGAGGTTCATGTCTGTTACATTGTACCTGTATTAGAGTGTCTTAAATAGTACTTTTGTAGAGGTTCATGTCTGTTGTATTGTACCTGTATTAGAGGGTCTTAAATAGTACTTTTGTAGAGGTTCATGTCTGTTACATTGTACCTGTATTAGAGTGTCTTAAATAGTACTTTTGTAGAGGTTCATGTCTGTTGTATTGTACCTGTATTAGAGTGTCTTAAATAGTACTTTTGTAGAGGTTCATGTCTGTTGTATTGTACCTGTATTAGAGTGTCTTAAATAGTACTTTTGTAGAGGTTCATGTCTATTGTACCTGTATTAGAGTGTCTTAAATAATACTTTTGTAGAGGTTCATGTCTGTTGTACCTGTATTAGGGTGTCTTAAATAGTACTTTTGTAGAGGTTCATGTCTGTTGCATTGTACCTGTATTAGAGTGTCTTAAATAGTACTTTTGTAGAGGTTCATGTCTGTTACATTGTACCTGTATTAGAGTGTCTTAAATAGTACTTTTGTAGAGGTTCATGTCTATTGTACCTGTATTAGAGTGTCTTAAATAGTACTTTTGTAGAGGTTCATGTCTGTTGTACTGTACCTGTATTAGAGTGTCTTAAATAGTACTTTTGTAGAGATTCATGTCTGTTACATTGTACCTGTATTAGAGTGTCTTAAATAGTACTTTTGTGGAGGTTCATGTCTCTTGTATTGTACCTGTATTAGAGTGTCTTAAATAGTACTTTTGTAGAGGTTCATGTCTGTTGTATTGTACCTGTATTAGAGTGTCTTAAATAGTACTTTTGTAGAGGTTCATGTCTGTTGTATTGTACCTGTATTAGAGGGTCTTAAATAGTACTTTTGTAGAGGTTCATGTCTGTTGTATTGTACCTGTATTAGAGTGTCTTAAATAGTACTTTTGTAGAGGTTCATGTCTGTTGTATTGTACCTGTATTAGAGTGTCTTAAATAGTACTTTTGTAGAGGTTCATGTCTGTTGCATTGTACCTGTATTAGAGTGTCTTAAATAGTACTTTTGTAGAGGTTCATGTCTGTTGTATTGTACCTGTATTAGAGTGTCTTAAATAGTACTTTTGTAGAGGTTCATGTCTATTGCATTGTACATGTCTTAAATAGTACTTTTGTAGAGGTTCATGACTGTTGTATTGTACCTGTATTAGAGTGTCTTAAATAGTACTTTTGTAGAGGTTCATGTCTGTTGTACTGTACCTGTATTAGAGTGTCTTAAATAGTACTTTTGTAGAGGTTCATGTCTGTTGTATTGTACCTGTATTAGAGTGTCTTAAATAGTACTTTTGTAGAGGTTCATGTCTATTGTACCTGTATTAGAGTGTCTTAAATAATACTTTTGTAGAGGTTCATGTCTGTTGTACCTGTATTAGGGTGTCTTAAATAGTACTTTTGTAGAGGTTCATGTCTGTTGCATTGTACCTGTATTAGAGTGTCTTAAATAGTACTTTTGTAGAGGTTCATGTCTGTTACATTGTACCTGTATTAGAGTGTCTTAAATAGTACTTTTGTAGAGGTTCATGTCTATTGTACCTGTATTAGAGTGTCTTAAATAGTACTTTTGTAGAGGTTCATGTCTGTTGTACTGTACCTGTATTAGAGTGTCTTAAATAGTACTTTTGTAGAGATTCATGTCTGTTACATTGTACCTGTATTAGAGTGTCTTAAATAGTACTTTTGTGGAGGTTCATGTCTCTTGTATTGTACCTGTATTAGAGTGTCTTAAATAGTACTTTTGTAGAGGTTCATGTCTCTTGTATTGTACCTGTATTAGAGTGTCTTAAATAGTACTTTTGTAGAGGTTCATGTCTATTGTACCTGTATTAGAGTGTCTTAAATAGTACTTTTGTAGAGGTTCATGTCTCTTGTATTGTACCTGTATTAGAGTGTCTTAAATAGTACTTTTGTAGAGGTTCATGTCTGTTGTATTGTACCTGTATTAGAGTGTCTTAAATAGTACTTGTAGCAGGAGACTATCTCAGTAGTTGTCCTTGCCCAAAAAAACTGCAGTGGACACCCCCCCCCCCTCCTTCCTCCCCCCCCCCCCCCCATTTACTAATCTATCCTATACCAAATAGGAATGGAATAGGATAAAAGATTTTTAAATTGAAAATGGGTCTTACATTTAAAAAAAAATTCTGAATAATTTGTAAACAAAATTAAATTCAATCAACAATCAATTAAGAGACAAAGGTTAATAAACATACCACTCATTAGACTGGCTGTCGTAACACTCTACATTGTAAATAGTTGTTTCACCATTGAATCCACCAATGACAAAAAGCATGTCATCAATCACCTGTTTCATTTATAATACATTCTTTTAGAAGATCACACAGCAAATTTAGGTTGGGAGATGGTATTAATTAAGATATTTTAACCAAGTCTATGAGATTCTACATTCCACTAAATGAGGAAACTGCTTTAGAGAAAGTAATTACAATGTTCATAGATTTTTTGCTTTTATATGTTTAAAAATTTGGAGTACTTTTATCCGCATAGTAAGGCTAAGATTAACTTAAAAAGTATCCTTAAATGAGCTAAAGTTAACAACTGATTGTTAAACAACTAAATGTTAACATTTAAATGTTAACAATACAATGTTAGCAATTCAATAACAATTCAATGTTAACAATTCAATGTTAACAAATTAATGTTAACAAGTCAGTGTTAACTACTGAATGTTAACAATTAAATGTTAACAATACAATGTTAACAATTCAATTTAAAACATTCCATGTTGAAAATCCAATGTTAACAATTCAATGTTAACAACTCAGTGTTAACAACTGAATGTTAACAATTAAATGTCAACAATTCAATGCATTCAATGTTAACAACTGAATGTTAACAGCTCAGTGTATACAACTGAATGTTAATGATTCAATATTAACAACTGAATGTTAACAATTAAATGTTAACAATTCAATGCATTCAATGTCAACAACTGAATGTTAACAGCTCAGTGTATACAACTTAATGTTAACAATTAATTGTTAACAACTGAATGTTAACAGCTGACCTCTATGCCAAAGTTACTTCTGGTGTTGTACATGTCAGGTATGGGTGACCAGGACCTGTCAGATGGGGAATATCTTTCAGCTGTGTTGGTGCGTGTCACCCCATCAAAGCCACCTGCGTTAGAATGGGAGCAAAGGTCCGAGTTGACTTGATTAAAACACATTGAGGCAAATTACAATGGGAGCAAAGGTCGGAGTTGACTTGATTAAAACACATTGAGGCAAATTAAAATGGGAGCAAAGGTCGGAGTTGACTTGATTAAAACACATTGAGGCAAATTACAATGGGAGCAAAGGTCGGAGTTGACTTGATTAAAACACATTGAGACAAATTAAAATGGGAGCAAAGGTCGGAGTTGACTTGATTAAAACACATTGAGACAAATTAGAATGGGAACAAAGGTCAAAGTTGACTTGATCAAAACACATTGAGACAAATTAGAATGGGAACAAAGGTCAAAGTTGACTTGATTAAAACACATTGAGACAAATTAGAATGGGAACAAAGGTCAAAGTTGACTTGATCAAAACACATTGAGACAAATTAGAATGGGAACAAAGGTCAAAGTTGACTTGATCAAAACACATTGAGACAAATTAGAATGGGAACAAAGGTCAAAGTTGACTTGATCAAAGCACATTGAGACAAATTAGAATGGGAACAAAGGTCAAAGTTGACTTGATCAAAGCACATTGAGACAAATTAGAATGGGAACAAAGGTCAAAGTTGACTTGATCGAAGTACATTGAGACTTATTATATTTTCAAACACTATCATGATAAAAACCCCTACCCATATTAAACTTTGCCATTACTTGATAAAAATAAATTAACATAACCATACAGTTTTAAAAATAGACAATTACATTGTGAAAGAAAGTATTTATTAGCCTGCAAGCATTGTCACACTACAACAGACTTACAGAAAAATTAAATCTTACAGTTCATTACCCACCTACATAAATTACCACCAATAATTCACTGACCGTAACCCATCTATGGTATGCGTTACCACCAGTAAATGGTAACAGACCATAACCAACCAATAACAATTTACCACCAGTAATTATTGTTAGTAGACCATAACCCACCAACAAATGTTAAAAGACCATAACCCACCACAAACAATTTACCACCAACAAATGCTAACAGACTATAACCCACCACCAACAATTTACCACCAATAAATGCCAACAGACCATAACCCACCACCAACAATTTACCACCATAAAATGCCAACAGACCATAAACCACTAACATAAATTTATTACTTGTAAATGTTAACAGACCATAACCCAGCAACAAATGTTAACAGACCATAACCCACAAACAAATGTTAACAGACCATAACCCACAAACAAATGTTAACAGACCATAACCCACAAACAAATGTTAACAGATCATAACCCACTCAACAAATGTCAACAGACCATAACCCACCCAACAAATGTTAACAGACCATAACCCACAAACAAATGTTAACAGACCATAACCCACAAACAAATGTTAACAGACCATAACCCACTCAACAAATGTTAACAGACCATAACCCACCAACAAATGTTAACAGACCATAACCCACTCAACAAATGTTAACAAACCACCACCAACAATTTACCACCAGTAAATGCCAACACCCACCTACAGCATAAATTGCACCATTGTAAGTGATGACCCCCACCCCACTTCTGCGACTGGACATGTGTGGGATCAACGTCCACTGGTCAGCTTTGGGGTTATACACTTCAGCTGAGCATAAACACTCTGAGCCATTGAATCCACCACAGATGTAGATTTCTCCTGCAAGACACAATTGAAAATTGATGAGGCTATTGCCCTTTATTTAACTTTTATATTTATGAAATAAAAGCTGTCTATATATCTTATTTTCTATATATTTAAAAATATCTATTTAAACAAATTATTCTATAAAACAGATATTTGTAGTAAAAGATGAAAAAAAGTTCATTAATTAATAAAGGTAACACTTTTATCAAGGGAGTTAACACTCCCACGTTTGGTGACTCCTCTTCACTCTCCCTAATTCTATCTTTTAAATTAAAGAGTTAAAAAAAAAATTCCCTTTCATTGTATATTAAAATAACAGGTACTGACAGGGAGAATTTATAAAATGTATGATTAAACATGGGTGCTGCAAATAATATGTGAGGTATGCAGATTTGGGACAGAGATAGGTTTATTTTGTGTCTTAGGGGCGGGAGAATAAGTGCCATTGAAAATTAATTTCACTTCTTACATCTGTATGTATTAGACAATTTAATTAAGAAAATGCTCTATTTTGATAATACAACTCATTATCCACTACAACTAACTCTATTGTTTGTATATAACACTGCCCCTCCCTCTGTTTAAAATGTATATGTTTCCATATATGTCTATGTATTAGCTGAAAACAAAATGTGAAGCACCCCCTACCATGATAGGTTGTAGCGCTGGCGTCACTTCTCCTTTCTCTCATGTTGGAGACCAGAGTCCACTGGTTGGTGCTAGGGTTGAACCTCTCCGCTGAACGAAGTCGAGGGGAGGAGATGACTCCGCTGGGCGTGCGGGGTGGTCCCTCGAACCCACCCATTGCATAGATCATACCATCCAGTAGCGCCACACTCACATAGGATCTATGGATGGGAATTAAATAGTTTTTCTATCAGTCTACCTCGTAACAGGACAAAAGATCTCTGACGGAATATTCCAGACAAAATATCTCAGGGACAAATGATTTCAGGACAATGAATGTAAGACAAAATATCCAATGGACAAAATATCTAAGGACAAATGAAAAACAAAATATTCCAAGCAAAATGTCTCAAGGACAAGATATCTCAGGACAAGTGATTTCCTCAGACAATTTCCTCAAAAATTTCCTCAGACAAAATTTCTCAGTCCTCAGGAAATTGTCCTGAGATCAATTGCCATGGAACCACCCAACAATACCCGGCAGAGGTGTGAAGTGAACTAAAATAACAAGCATTAAGGTGAACACTCAGTAATTTTTAGTTTATAGTGAATCACTTGGTGAGTGGGTGACAGAGATATTTGCTAGCTTGAGAAAAACATTAACAAGTTGTGTTGGTATGACTAAGTATTCATTACAGAAATAGTAAGTTTTTAATTTTTAGTTATCCTATTGTACATTAAACTAGAAATGTTTGATTAAACATATAAGCTTGGTATGAATAAGTACATAACTGAGAAATTATTATTTTTTTGGGTTATCCTGTACTTCATTAAGCTACATGTTTGATTAGACATATTAGCTTAGACATATTAGCCTAGCTAATGGTTAGCTTGATGAAACTTGTGTAAGAAAAGTATAGTCAGGGGCAGTGTGTGTAAACTAGTGGATTCTTTCAAAGTAATATCTGATGCCACAAGTCAAGTTGGGTACTCAGGCTAGATCTAAAGAATGTACCGGGGTTAGAATGGTACTTTTGTGTGTTAGGGTCTAGTCAGACACACATTTCCTTTACATGCCAAGACCACAGGAACAGATGAACTCTACTTCATATGCCCCATGACTTTGGACCAAATTTCACTTATGGATTAAAATGTTCATACCTATACAGAAGTAAATTAATAGTTTTGTGTACTATACTGTACTTTATAAGCAGAAGATCATCACCATATTAAAATGTTCATACCTAGACAGAAGTAAATTAATAGTTTTGTGTACTATACTGTACTTTATAAGTAGAAGATCATCACCATATTAAAATGTGCATACCTATACAGAAGTAAATTAATAGTTTTGTGTACTATACTGTACTTTATAAGTAGAAGATCATCACCATATTAAAATGTTCATACCTAGACAGAAGTAAAATTAATAGTTTTGTGTACTATACTGTACTTTATAAGCAGAAGATCATCACCATATTAAAATGTGCATACCTAGACAGAAGTAAATAAATAGTTTTGTGTACTATACTGTACTTTATAAGTAGAAGATCATCACCATATTAAAATGTTCATACCTAGACAGAAGTAAAATTAATAGTTTTGTGTACTATACTGTACTTTATAAGCAGAAGATCATCACCATATTAAAATGTACAAGTGTCTCCTGACCTTTTATTGTTCATGGGTGCTATCTCAGACCAAACTTTGGTCCTGGTGTCAAACACCCGGCAGCTGTTGAAACATTCTGTGGCATCAAAGCCACCAATGACGTAGATCAGGCAGCCAATTGCTACCACTCCATGATACGCTCTGGGATCTAATGCAGTGGGAACAATAATAAACATTAGATCACATGATATAGTGGGAACAATAATAAACATGAAATAAGATGCTATAGTACGTAAACTAAAAAAAAGACATCATCATTGTGCTAATTTTCAAATGTTTGAGTTGGCTGAATGCAATTTAATGCTGTGAGTGAACTGTGTTAACACCACTTCAAATGTTGAAGATAAAACAAAATTCCTGTGTTATTTGCTCTATTGAAATAAACAGTGGGCCTTCTGTGCACTCTTAGGCAGTTGTGGTACAGATCTAACCCCTAAAGAACAGTCTAAATCAAAATCCAAATCTCACATACACAATTATTAGAACAACCCTGAGTCCACGCAGCTCAGATGGGTACCTGACTCAATAAGGGAAATTAAAGTTGGCTGGACATAGTGCTGATCACACAATACCTTCTTATACCAAAGTCACCTTCCCAATTGACCAACAGGTAAAATGGTACTTTACTTTTGCATACACCTTATTAAAATATGCACATCTTAGGCATGGTGACTCAAGGAAAGAGATTCTTATCAGAAACTTAAGAAATGTGACATGCCGTTCATGTTTTTTGGATGGCTATTAGTATGTACTAAGTCTAAATAATTAGTCAAATGTATGCGTTATATTGTGCACAAGTTTCAAATATTGGCTAGCAACAGATGGGTAGCCGACATACTTACTGGTGTCCTCTGATTTACATACAACCCATCTGTCAGCTCGTGTGTCATATGTCTCCACCATTTTGATTGGTCGCCCACCACTCCATCCACCAATAACAAACAATATCTCATGTGGAACTCTAGGGCGAGCAAAGGGTAATGACATGTCAAAGTCTGGTTCTTCGGATTTGTCCAGTTCTATACAAGAGATCAAAAGATAGTTTCACAAAACAAATGTTTCAAAAGATCGATTTGCATTAAAGAAGATGAACAAATTTCTACAAATTAAATATTAAAAAATAATTTCACAAAACCATTAATAAAAATAGTGTCACATAATGAGCAATAAAAAATTGTCTCAAAATAACTTGTATTACTTTTAGTGTTATTGTTAAAATAAATCTCCTTGTAAAAAAAAAAACCGCTGATTGACTCACAAATTAAATTCAAGAACTTTTATTAAGATAAAAATTTTAGCTTAAATTATCTAATCTAATCTAATCTAATCTAATCTAATCTAATCTAATCTAATCTAATCTAATCTAATCTAATCTAATCTAATCTAATCTAATCTAATCTAATCTAATCTAATCTAATCTAATCTAATCTAATCTAATCTAATCTAATCTAATCTAATCTAATCTAATCTAATCTAATCTAATCTAATCTAATCTAATCTAATCTAATCTAATCTAATCTAATCTAATCTAATCTCTGGAATGTTACCTGCCAAAAAAGCCTCTGTGTCAGCTATGAGGGGCTGGACATCTACATTGTTTTTCACAAGCCTGTGAGCCTTAACTTTCCCCTCAAAGACTGCTGAAGGGAGGAGCCCCAACCTCACTGTGGCTAACAAACGTCGCATGTGGACCTTACTGTTGGGGGAAGAGTAACATAGACATGTGGACCTTACTGTAGGGGGAAGAGAGACAGTAACATAGACATGTGGACCTTACTGTAGAGGGAAGAGAGACAGTAACATAGACATGTGGACCTTACTGTAGGGGGAAGAGAGACAGTAACATAGACATGTGGACCTTACTGTAGGGGGAAGAGAGACAGTAACACAGACACTACAAAACAAGTTAAAACATATTAGTAGAACATCCCTGAGTCCACCCAGCTCTGATGGGTACCTAACTCATGGTATGGAAATTAAAGACAGCTGGGCAAAGTGCTGACCGCACCTTCCATTCATATGCAGATATCTTGCAACATATGAACTCTACTTCATCTGCCCAATGGAATCTTAGGTCTAAAGAGGATCAGTAAAAATACATTTTTGATAAAACAATTCAAACATTTTAGTAAAATTTTTGAAAATCAAAATTAGTAAAATCCTATGACATGTGAAGGTGTTGTTTGTTAAGTGCATATCTAATGTGATACACTTTCAAAGTCATGCAACTACAGATACTGCCTGGACCACTAACAAACCAACATCCACATTATCACTAATCTTTAATTTTCATTTCTGCAGGACTTTAATCCTTTTGCTCACTGCAACACAATTTACAGCAAAAAATCAACTTTATATTTTATAGTTTGCAATACTGACCGGAGCTGCGGGTTGTAGTCGACCCATCGACAGACAGCGTCAAATACATATTCTTCACAACTAACATTCAGCTGGTGAGAGGAGAGTAGACTGCATACCTGTCAGAGAGATATCAAATACATGACCTGCTCATAAAATCTATTACACATTTTAGCAACAAACATTTTATCAAAGAAATAATAGTTTGTCTTATTTTCTGTTTTCAGTGTCTTTGAAAGCTCATTATTTTTTTAATTTGTTTAGTAATGCTAACAATATCATCATCTCTTCCAGTTCGTGCCCAAGACACATGGGGCAGATGAGGTAGAGTTCATCTGTTTTAGTGAAACTTGGCATTTGAAGAGACAGTGTGGTCAGCACTATGTCCGTTCGCCTTTGTATTACCATAACATGAGTTAGGTACCCATTATGTTAATAATATACTGGCTTTGATTAACTGATAAACACCTACCATATCAAGACTGAGCTGTAAATATTCATTACTTAACGTATACACACGACCAAAGTTTTTTAATGTAAATCTGAGTGCTGCTTTTTCCAGTCCTCTGCAATTGTGAGCCTAAAAATAGACCATAACTTTGAGTCAAATCAAACCTTATTTTCCTTTTATCAGGCTTCTTAAATGAATTAAAAAGATGGACCTGCTAAGGATTTCTAAGGAGTTATGCAGTTATCCGGACTATTTTTCTATAGATAAAGGTTTCAAAATAAACAGGAAAAATTGAATCAATTGGAAAGAATGGCACAGGATTGTGTATTGTGAAGAAAGGGACAGTATTATAACTATTATGGGGGTCATCATGAGGGATTAGGGATAGGAAAGTATTTCCTTCATTAGCTCATGCCACAGTTAATGATGGGAAGATTACAATTTTATTTCATTTCTTTCTACAAACAGAAGTTAGGTTAACCCTTAATGTTTACGCTGACTTGATAGAACCCATATCTAAAGAATACCTGAGCAAATTGTAAAATCCCACTTTACGTTTACGCTGACTTGATAGAAACCATATTTAAAGAATACCTGAGCAAATCGTAAAATCCCAAGACAGTTCTCATGGGTGAGGCTCTTGTGCAGGTATTCACAGCACAGCTTCAGCAGACCTGTAACATGGTATTGGTCCGCAACAGGAAGTAATATTTCGATGTTATCTGGTGTTAGTTTGGCTGTTCTGGTGTAAGCAAAGTCTATGAGAAGACGAATGACTTCAGCAGGGAGTCCAGGTATGGTCACTTCTCTTTTCTTGGTGCTGGGAAAAAGAAAAAGGGGACATCATGCTTTTTTTTACAATTTTTACCTCCCCCTCCAGTCCCTCACACATCATCCCAAAAAGCCAGACCCCACTCCCCCCTAAAATGACATCACACCTCAGCCTACAACCCCCCTCAAAATTGCAGTTGAAGTTTTCTTAAAACATCTATATTTTTCCAAAATCTTGTATGAACTCTATAATGTCACACCATCTGAACCATCACCCCCACCCCTTCATCACACACCATCACAAAATTATGGACACTCCCCCTCCCCCTACGAGTGTGACGTCATTTCTGTTTAACTGTTGGAAGAAGCAACACACCTTGTTAAGATTACTTACAATACCTACTTATTCATTAAAGAAAAATGTTGAGTTAATGAGTCAGTTGCTTGGTGACCCTAATCTATTTTGCAAAGTACTCTTTTGAACATAATGGCTTATGAACAGAATGGTTCATGGGATAGGTGTTTCTTTGACCTCAGCATATCATGGAACAGCGTGGTGAGTTGAGTACTATGCTCATGACCTTTACTTTCCCTAACTGGAACCCACAAGAGCTGGGTGGACTCAGGGATGTCGTGTGGACTCAAGACCAAGATCCGAACTCAAGACTTTCAGGTTAGCAATCAAATGCTATACCATTTGACCACAGCAGTATATTTTGTATAAATACGTATTAAATAGATTTTTAAGTTTCTAATTTTGATATAGGCTTTGTTATGTGAAATGCACAGCCAAATTACAAAATAAATTAACTTCCCTAATTAAAACTAGTTTTACAATCATGATAAGAATTACAATTTTGAATAGGCAATCTCTAATCTAAAGTCTAAAAGCATCTTAACAATGCCTTAAAGTGGTAACCTATCCTGATTCTCATATCCCATTCTCTCGTGCACTTGGCAACAATAGTTTTGCCTGAATGCTTGACTTGTGAATAAAGACTTAAAGTAATTCTCTCATGCACTAGGCAACAATAGTTTTACCTGAATGCTTGACTTGTGAATAAAGACTTAAAGTAAGGGCTGCATGATGACATTATATTGCGATGAATTGGGTAAGCCTGGTTTTTCACCTACAAATTTTGTAAATAGGACATTCATCATACAATGCTAAGCACTCAAATATAAATATATGTAAAACATACATTTTTTAGAAAAATTGTAGGCCTAACATTTATTACAGCATTACAAAACTTGCCAGTCTTTTTCTTCTTCTTGATTCTTAATTTTTAGTGTTGGAAGGTATCCCCTCCAATACAATTTAGTACACGTGTCAACTGGTTATGTGCCATTGAGGCCATTGACTCCGATTTCAGCCTGCTTTTGGATTTGCTTCCATAGCCTTAGTCGTACCAAGAACAAACTACAAGGCAGGAGATGATAGATTTTGGAGTTGTCTCTCCTAGTAGAGTGGCTGTCCCCAGCTAATGAGCCTTATCTGTCCGAGGGTTCTAAATCGAGACTTTTTGGTTTAGCAACCATGAGCTTTACCGACTTGACCATGCCAACCCCTTAACTTGCCACTATTTGTTTAATTGTTCTGTAAAATTGTAAACCTAACCTTTATGACAGCATCACAAAACTTGCCAGTTTACATTTAAATTACATTTAAAAAAATTGTAAGCTTAAACTTTACTAAAAAAAGCATAACAAAACTTGCCAGTTTGTATTTAAAATATATAAATTTTTGTAAAATTGTAAGCCTAACCTTTATGACAGCATCACAAAACTTGCCAGTTTGTATTTAAACTTTAAAAAAATTGTAAGCCTAACCTTTATGACAGCATCACAAAACTTGCTAGTTTGTATTTAAACTTTAAAAAAATTGTAAGCCTAACCTTTATGACAGCATCACAAAACTTGCCAGCTTGCCGCAGCTCTGCCAGAATACCAAACAAGGCGTCTCCATTTCTATACCGACCGTCTCCACCTGACTCTAAATCAAACTCTTCAATGTCCATTTCCATCTTAGCTTTGATATTTAGTACAGTGATTTATTTAGCAATTGTTTTTTTTTGGGTCTCAGTTATCTTTGTTTTTGTTTCTTTTGGCGTTGATGTTCTAAGGCAAATCTAAAGATAAACATAATATGGGATAGTTCATATTTATAAAAAAAAACAGTACTTGAATAAGTAAAAGATAAATCTAAATAATCAAACTGCTCAGCTGTAGATTCTATCTTTTTAGCTTGCTAAGACCCAGAGGCTTTACAATAATGCGTATGGAGTAAGGCTAGACACCACATTACAAAAAACCGTATGTGTAGGCTACTTTTACTATGTAGACCTACAGTATGTGCATGGCATATGCCCCATAGTGAAGATACAGTACACATGAGTAGGCCTACACTAGTACACAGGCCATGGGTAAACTTGTGTAATCCAGTAATCAGGTAATCATATCAACATCTTTAAATACAGCACCACTGTCTGTAGTGTTAGTAATATTAGCCCTGTTCATTTTGAACAGCAGAAGTAAATGTAATTAGAAATAGATTCCCCTTATATTTTTAATTAGTAAATAATGGTAATTAGATATAGTCCTAGAGAACTTTAAATTAAATTATTTAAATTACAAACTGGCTTCTTTTCTTACACTATTCACTAAGTATTTTGCTCTAGATTCTAGTTGAAAATAAAATGTGAGTTGAGCAATTTTTAAATTTTGCTTCATGTAGACAAGACCCTAGATCTAGACTTATAGAGAGTCTAGACTAGACAAGGTAACAAAGCTAGATACCAGTGAGATCATATACTGAATTGTTTAAAATTCAATGACTAAATGTCATGATGATGCATCAGATTTACTAAAATTACTTAATAGATCATAATGCATATGGATCTATTTTAGTAATAGTAAACTATTACTACTATTAGATCTTTTAATATTTTAAATAGATCAAGATTCTAATGAATACATTTCTATAATAATTAATAAATCTTTTGTCTGCATTTATCTTTTCTTTAGGCGTCTTCACTCTTTTTTTTTAGGCCTAGACTTAAAATCACGAATGACTTTTGAATTCAGGTTATTGCCAGATTTTTTAAAAGTCTAAAGTTTTATAAATATAGTGTTATTTATCTGTTAGTTGCGTGTCTTCTAGTAATTTAAAATTTTAAACCCATCATTATTAGCATCCGGTAGATCCCATTATTTCAGAAAAAAGTGGTTTATATTAGTTCAAGTAAACAAGCCAATTTCATGAAAAATACACAAATACAAACGCATCTGACTTGGATCTTTTTTTTTTTTTATTTGAGAAAAAATATTTTATTATATTACATATGGCTATTCTTTACTGACGTTTTTAAATGATGGATAAAAAAAATGCCCTTGCACATTTTCGTGCACAGTTTTTGGGTGCGCATTTTTTCGATGCGTATTTTTCTGGTAACCGTCTCAGTCTAACCCTAACCATCAATGCTTTAGGCCAGAGGCGTAGCGAAGGGGGGGGGGTGGTGCGGACCGCACCGGGTGACACCATTTAGGGGGGTGACACCAAGGCAAAAAATAGTAAAATATATGGAGAAAAATTTGAAGAGGGGAGATGCAAATCAAAAGTTCGAGGGGGGGTGCAAATCGTAAATTTGTCCCCGGGAAGAGTCGCTACGCCTCTGAGGGGGTGACACCATTAAGTGTCGCACCGGGTGACACCCGACCTCGCTACGCCACTGCTTTAGGCTACTGGTTGTAGTCCGACTTGAACATTGTGCATCAATGATCACACATTCCCCCCTACCACCCTCTTCAACCCACTTTTTAAAAATCTCCCCTTCATCGTCACAATGTCATATTACAAAGAGCAGGCAGAAACCCTAAAATTACACCACGCTCTAGACAACTCACTTCCACATAGAAATTTTTGTTTTTGAATCAGATTTATCTCCCCTAAAGCTGGTGTGTCTACAAAACTTGTTATTTCAATATTATGCCACAATTTATTTTTTTTTTAAATTCGACATAACAGAAAATAATCCGTTTAAAATGTTGCTTTTTTTCAAATTCAAGTTATGAAATCACATTTTCTGTAACCCCTCCCACCCCTCCTCTCGTAGCACAAATGAAAACGGATAATGTCAAAACACGCGGCTAAACAACCCAGAGGCGTAGCGACCCTTACCGGCGCCCGGGGACATACTTTCAATTTGCGCCCCCCTTGGGAGCAAATTTTCGATTTGCACCCCCCCCCCCTCGAACTTTTCATTTGCACCCCCCCCCCCTCAAACTTTCGATTTGCACCCCCCTCGAACTTTTCATTTGCACCCCCCCCCCCTCAAACTTTCAATTTGGCGCCCCCCCTAAGGTCGGCGCCCGGGGACATATGTCCCCCCCCCCGCCCCCCCCCTCGCTACGCCTCTGAAACAACCCTCTATTACAGTCAGAGTTGTTGGTTTTTGTTATTGAATGATACTATAGCTAATCGAAGAATTTGGTAAGGCGAATCGACAAGGTTCAATGTGATTATTCATGATTTTGCTTAAGGACCATTTTTATCAAACGAAACGAACGACCACGGTTAAGGTCACTTAAACAATTCGTTTAGACCAGATAGAGTATTATTTTAGCAGGTTCATTTTTTAACAAAAGCTGTTTCGTTTACATTAACGCAGAATAAATGTAGGTTTTTTTTTTAAAATTGCCAACATAACCTACACATGTTGATGTTACATTTAGTTATTTTATCGTTGGGGGAAGGGAGGGGGAGACGAACCCATCCCAGAGTTTCTTCCAGGCATCTTTCCCCCCCCCCCCCCCCCCCCGAACGAAATGAAATTTATATAATTTATATAGAAAATATATACTTTTAACAGTGTCCGCCCCCCCCCCTCCCCGAAGAAAGTTTACCGAAGAAAATTTTAAGTGCCCCCCCCCCCCCCCCGGAGAAAAAAGTCTGGAAGAAACACTGACCCTTACTTACCTCGAACTAGTTTATACAGGCATCTACAAAAAATGAAACGAACCCGGACCCCCCCCCCTCCCCATTCCTCTGAAGTTAATGAAACCCTGTCAAAAGGCTTAGAGCTAGATCTGAAACTTATATTAAGGGTAGACACAATTCGCGATTGAATTTTGTCAGTCGGACGCAAAAAATTAACATGATTCGCTGAATGCGGATATGAAACTGGTAAGGTTCGGTACCTCCAACAAGCTTAGGAACCGCTGATCTGGAGTATTCTAGATCAGCAGCCTCTAAAGACGGAAGCAGTGGGTGCGATCCGCACCAGGTGACACCACTTGAGGTGAGGGGTGATACCAAATCGAAAAATCATGAAAATATAGGCATACCTCTCAAACAACGTTTTGTACAGCTACAAATATCGTAGAGCAAAGGAGTTACACCAAACCGAAAAGGACAAATTGTTGGCAGAAAAATGATGTTGTTGTCCCCCCTCCCACCCCCCGAAAATATCAAGTGCCCCCCCCCCCCCCCCCCCCCCCCCGCGGAGAAAAAAGTCTGGACTGATTGTCAGAGGCGTAGCGACTGGGAGGGGTACATCTGTCCCCGGGCACCGACCCTAGGGGCGCCAAAATAAGCTTATTTTATCTGCTATTTTGAATATTAAATATATATAAAAAATGGGGGGGGGGGGGGAGCGCCAAATTGAAAGTTTGTCCGCGGGCTCTGGGAGGGGTCGCTACGCCTCTGCTGATTGTTGGAGCTGGAGTGACACACTTATTTAGCGCACCGGGTGGGTGACACCCGACTAATGTTTTTTTTTCAGACTTTTTTCTCAGAGGGGGGGGTGACACTGGTAAAAGTAGATCTATATATCATATATTTTCAATATAAACTCATTTCGTTCGGAGGGGGGGGGGGGGAGACGTACCTCGGGAGGGAGGGGGGGGAGTGGCAGTGCACCCGACCTAGAGAAGGCACTGTTCTAGATGTAGATAGACTGTATAATCTAGATCTAGATCTAGGCCTAGTCTAGATAGACAAGATTAGTGATTCACTGATTAGATAGGTCTTCTAGCTACTAGATCTAGAATCTAGATTCTAGATGTCTATTAGCTAGTCTAGAGATCTACAACCCACTTGTAGATCTAGTTTCTTATTTTTTTGTCGGACTTAAATTGTAAATAGTCAAGAAATAGAATATTTTTACTTAATTTCATTTACAATTCTAATATGAGTTACTCTTACTTTTCATTGATCAAATAGTTTTAACGATGTTTTTAGCCCAGCGGCCGCTTCGTTGCCTTGTGTTATTTTTACTGAGTGAGGATCTGACGTCACACGGCCATTAAACACACAGAACAAATATTTCCGCCATGAATATCAACAATGATGCATGACGTCATTACACTTTTTTTCTCATAAAAAACATGTCAAAGTCTTACTATAGGCTGGCGTTGAATGTATCATTCCCGGTTGATTTTTGATGCTGCGTTTGAATTGTGGTAGAATTGTGTTATCACCAGATTCGAAGTCACCTTGCTGATCGCACTAAACTAAAATCACAGAAATCCGTTCGTGCACAGAGTTTTTTTCAGCCCCCCCTCCCATCTCATCGAAATAAAATGTATTTAGAAAAAAATATACTTCTACCAATGTCCGCCTTTCTCCCCCCCCCCCCCCCCCTAAGAAAGTTGCAAGTGTCCCCCACGGAGAATAATGTTTGAAAGTTTTATAAGCCCATGTCTAGCAAGTCTGCATTTGGGGTCATCCATTTATGACGTCCACAATTTTTTTGGATTTTGGACCCCCCCCCGTCCACAAAAATCCACTTTTTTTTCCTTATACAAGTCCATATGCGTCCACAAAAGTCAGTTTTTTTCGGACCCCCCCCCCCCCCCCCCGCGTGTGGACGTCATAAATGGATGACCCCTTTGGGCTCAAACTTCTTGGCTTTGTCAGGCTAGAGCAGGGGTCGGCAACCTGCGGCTCGCGAGCCGCATGCGGCTCCTTTGATGTCAAGATGCGGCTCTTCAGCTCCATACACAAATATTAATAACCATTTTATTTTCAAAACTCTTACAAATATTGTTCTGCAACATTCGGTGATGAACGATATAATAATAAATATAAACAATAAACACTCGCTATTCAAATAGAATATTTAGTTACTCCCTATTTCAATGTACTTCCTATTAAAGTTTCCTTCCTAAATTGAAAAATTCAACGTCATAGTGGATATCACAAAGAAACTAAAGGAGCTAAATGTAAAACTGCAAGGAAAGGGAAACCCAGTTTATGCCTTGCTTGAAAAAGTTGATTGTTTCGGAAAAAAAAAACTTTTTTTTTTGTTGAAGACTCAGAGAGCGTTAAATTACTTAATTAAGATACATTTGAAAAAAAAATATCATGATGAAACCAATGCTACTTTTAACATGAACTACTTCAGCATTACAATAAAAAATAAATAAAGGATTGATTCCTAAGTGATTTGAGCAATTCAAAACAAATGAAAGTACACTTTGACGTTCATAATAAATCCTTTAAACACAAAAACAAATGAGATCAACATTGAGCCATTTGGAATTGATGCTGGTTCGCATCAAATGAACTGGCTGGATTTGAACACCAACCATTTTTGGAGTGGTAAGTTCAAGGAACTCAGGAGAAAGTTAGGAGATTTGTAGGTTCAGAAAAACATGCACGTTTTGCTGCACACTTGGACAACTCTAAAATAAATGCCTCGAGTTGAGGCACTATTATGTGACGCATGGAATTGTTTCCCAGGATGCTACAGTGAGGTGAAGAAGTTGGCATTAGGAGTGCTGACGATCTTCGGGTCACTATTTTCAAGCGAGAAAGCGTTTTCTTGCATGAATACAATAAAAAGTAAAGAAGCCAACCAGTGTTTCTTCCGGGCATTTCTTGGCAGGGGCTCTTCCCCCCCCCATCGAAGAGAGTATATCCCCCTCGTATGTACGCCCCCTCTCAAATTTTTGTCCGTACCCCGCGAAAATTTTAAGTGCCCCCCCCCCTCCCCTCCCTTCGGAGAAAAAAGTCTGGAAGAAACACTGAAGCCAACTAACAAATAAAAAAATCTAGAGGCGTGCTGAAACTGAAAACAAGTTATGAGCCAGGTTTAAACAAACTTTCAAAAGACTTGCAAGGTCAAACTATTGTAAATATTATTCATTAATTATTGTTAGATAATTTGATTAATGATTTTATTAACAGAGCGGGTTAAAATACCTTAATATGTTTTGTGCTCTTATGTGTATGTTTTTATATTAATAAATATTATTTCATTTTAAAAGCTATTTTTTTAAATTATATATAGGCATATATATATATATATATATATATATATATATATATATATATATATATATATATATATATATATATATATATATATACGATTTGGTAGCAGTAGAATCGTCTGTAGGCGCTGGTAACACTTGTGTTCGATGGATGTGTATATATATATATATATATATATATATATATATATATATATATATATATATATATATATATATATATATATACATATATATATATATATATATATAATCCTAATAAAATATCATAATATTGAAATAAAAATGTTTGTGGCTCTTTAAAAACTGGGAAATTTTGTAAATTGCAACTTTTGGCTCTTCCGCTTCAAAAGGGTTGCCGACCCCTGGCTAGAGCATCGTAAATCAAAGCGAATTGTGTAGTCTCGCCTCCACCAAATGTGCGCGAAACCCAAAGCTAAAAACAACATCAACAGTCTCTTTGTAAACGTTAGCTAACTTTTCTCTGATCTGTCTTGGGAAGAGTAGAACCACCAGAGTGGAGTACAACAACAACCGTTAGCTTTCTGCAAAGGAATCTGTTATGAACTTTAAAGCAGCGTTTCTTCCAGACTTTTTTCTCCGGGGGGGGGCACTTGAAATTTTTCGGGGGGGGGGGGGGGGGGGGGGGTACGACGACAGTGGTAAAAGTGTATGTTTTTATATATAAGCCCTCCCCCCCCCCCCTCCCCCGAAGATTTGCCTGGAAGAAACTCTGCTTTCTCGTTCTACTCGTAACTACCCGTCAGCCATGGTTTCGATGGCGTAAAAGTGTAAAGAACCCTACATGCTTAGTTCATTTTATTTATTTTTTATTTATTTATCTTTAGAACAAGCTTTTTTTTAATTTGTATAATACTTGAATGTTTATTTTTACAAAGGCAAGATAGAGTTAAAAATTCACTAACATATACAGAAGTGCTTGTATCAATATTAATTAAGATGTTAGAATGTATGTCACGTTGAGCTACATGGCGTCTTCTTTACAATGGCTATCTTCATGTCAGGTACACAAACCATACCGTGGAATGAACATTGATAAAAACAACGCTTTGTCATGACTGACTTTGAATATTCACGATATTAAATCTATTCCATGCAACCATGGTCTAGAACAGAAGCGTAGCGACCCTTCCCAGGCGCCGGGGGACAAACTTTCAATTTGGCGCCCCCCCCCCCCCATATATTTTTTATATTTATAATGCAAAACTGCAGCTAAAATGAGCTTTTAATTTTTTTCCAACCCATTTTGGCGCCAGCTGGGGTCGGCGCCCTGGGATATATGTACCCCTCACCCCATTCGCTACGCCTCTGGTCTAAAATGATCAAGATGGAAATCGCATCAATCAAACTGGTCTTTATTTTTCAATAAGTAGGCAGCTAAAATGTCAATAGGGCTTGGTGAACTCTCTTAGTCCAGGGCAGACATTCCAGAAAGTAATATAGGCAGAGGCGTCGCGAGGCGCGGGGTGCGCACCGCACCGGGTGACACCATTTAGGGGGTGACACCAAGACAAAAAATAGCAAAATATATAAGAATAAAAATGCTTTTTGCCAGTTCAGTTAGTGAGTTAAGTCTTTTAAGTTTTAAATTGACGATCTTAAAGGGGTGGAGGGAAGGGGGGGGGGGGGTTCATCATGACGTAAACTTGCTAAATACAGGAAAAACCATAAAACGTTGCTTTGTTCCACTTTGGTAAGAGTAATATGTTCACAAATTCACGCCATTTGGCGAAATGGGAGGGGGTGACACCAATTGCAAATATATACCTATATATAGCCTATAATTTATTTTTCATTTGGTGTGTGTATGTGTGGGGGGGGGGGGGGTTTGGTGCTGCACCGGGTGGGTGACACGCCACTGAATATAGGAACAACAGCTTGGTCCAGGTAAGCTCTCGTTAGAAGGATTGGAGATCTACTTTTGATCTTTTGCTGGGAATTTCAGCTGCTTCTTTCTAACCTGTAATGACTTTTCTGTATATCGTCTGGAACATCCTGCGATCCATTGTTTCAATTGAAGGCATGGCCGCACGAATGGGCCTTGATATTGATACTGTGTCATCCGCCATGTTTTTGTTTCCAGGGAAATTAGACTTGATATTTATTATTTATTTTTTTGTAATTATTATTATATTTTAATTAGCTAAAAAGAAGACATTTATTACATTGCATTTGGAAATACAAAATCTTCTACTACGGTAAATATAGGACGCAGTCGATCTAAGGGAGCGGGAGGGAAGGGATAATAGCATTTTTGTTTAACAATTTCCACAGGTTAGTTTTAAACATTTTAACATAGACGAAGGTGAAAATTTATGACATGGCTAAAAGTGTATATAGAGATTGGTTATATTTAAATTTATTTTTTTTTTTAAATTTAATTTTTTTAAAACACTTTTCAATAATTTATTCCATGATGCATTAAAAAAATTGAAACAAAAAAAAACAAATTACTCTTTTGGTGTGGGTGCTTCCTTTGACTTTTTCTTCAGTTGTTTTGGTTGAATTTTCGGGACAGCCATGATGTCCTCCAGCTTTAGGTCTATCCTGAACTCTTTTAATTTCTCCAACTTTTTTGTCTGATTCCTCGCTGACCTCCTGGGTGACTCAACTGACTCATCTAACTTTTCTGTTGTCTTGGCGCTGTTATGTTGACGTTTGGTTGTTGGTCTCCATTTAAATTTGAAAAATGTGTTTTCATGGACTTCAGGCATGGGCTTGTATTCACAGTTCAAAAGTTTGTTAAAAAACAAGTAGTTATGGCAGGCATCTGCTACAGTCTTGGCGACAGCTGAATCTTTAAATTTGACGAAGGCATATCCTTTTGTTTTACCGTTCTTCTTGGAGCGAGAAAGTTTGACACTGAGCACCTTGCCGAACTGGGAGAAGTAGCTAGAGAGCTGTCTTTCATAGAAGCCATGGGGCACGTGACAAATATACACAACCCCAGGCAGTCTGTCTTCTTCTGTAATCTTCAGTGACTGGGCCCAATAAGCTATTGTCTACTGTTTTATTAGCCCTCTGTTTTTTTTTTAAAGTAAAAAAAATGTATGCTTTATTCACATATGGACAGTTGTAACGCATTGAACTGATGGGTCTCATTTGTATTCCTATACGAAGTTAAATAGAGCTAATGTTTTTCTGATCTAAAAAACAATAACATAATCATTAGTAACATATTTTATTTCAAATATACTAAAACAAATACATACAAACTTATTTTGTTTTGCTTAATTTAGGAGCCACATTTATGGTTGCTCATACATTTTCAGTTTACTTGTCTGATACGTTTTTGGATACATGAAGATAGGTTTTGTACCTTTTCCTTTTTGTATTTACACATGGGAAGTAACTTAGACAAATTCACGTGGTAAAACGAAACGTGAAAATATCACCTGTAAATGTACATTAATTCATCTAGAAATTATTCGGCCCATCTGATGTCAATGTATCGAAATGCGAAGTCAGACTATTTTTTTTTTCATTTTCTCTATGAACTGTAAGTTCTTGAAATGTCGAAAATTGCTTATGTAAATGTTTGAAGCGATACTAATCTCCGCAACATTTTGAAAGTGATGAAGAAACAAATTTAAAAAAAAAAAACGCTTCACGTGAAAAAGTGTGAAGCGCTCGAAAAAGACAAAGACTAGTAATGAAAAATACATTCATAAAAAAAAAATCATAAAAAAACGTTTTAATAACAAGCTTTTATGTAATGATGCACTAAAAAGTAGAAAATAAATTATACACTACTATTTAAATTACTATAAAGAAAAGCTTGGGTCACTTTAGTACTTTAGTACCTATTGGATACCTTTACTAATATTTGAGAAGAGACCCACGCTTTTCTTTATAGTAATTTAAATAGTAGTGTATAATTTATTTTCTACTTTTTAGTGCATCATTTCATAAAAGCTTGTTATTAAAACGTTTTTTATGAATTTTTTCTTCAGTACTTTTTATGTTTTATTTACAATAGTGTTACATGACTAAAAACCTTTGCGCGTCTATTGAACGTGATGGCGCAGCTATTAAACCTGATGGCGCAGCTATTGAAAGTGATGACGCGTGTGGTGTGGTTGGATAGACATTCCTACTATTTCGGTCCAAATTTTAATTAATTCATAAAAAATTAATTAGGCATCCAATTAAGTCAAATTTAGTTTCAGATTGCATTGTCTTCATGTCTTGACCCACGTGCCAACTGTGAATCGTATCGGTCAAGTAGAACTGTCCAAATTTTCACTCCTACGTTTCGATCTAGACTGACGACTTGCGACTGACGACTGGCGACAGACAGAGGAAGTGAGTTAAATAAAAGCTTGTAAAAATAAGCAAAAGTAATATTAATTTATCAAGTAGCATTTAAGTTTCATCTATGTTCAGTGAATGCTAATTAAGTTCCATTAAGTTTAGGGATAAACTGTAGCATTAATAGTGTAACGATTAAGTTAATTTAATTGACCGTAAGATAATTAGCATTAACAGTGTAGATCAGAGTTTCTTTCAGGCATCTCTTCGTAGCCCCCCCCCCCCCCCCCCCCCCCCCGCCGAAATACGTCTACCCCTTCCCCCGAACGAAGCAGAATTGATATAGAAAATAAATACTTGTCCAGTGGCGTAGCGATGGGGGGTGGGGGGCGGACCGCACATGGTGACACCATTTGGGGGGGGGGGGGTGACACCAAGGCTAAAAATAGCAAAATATATAGAGAAAAATGATAATTCTACTTAATTAAGTGATTGATTCGAGTGTTAAATAGTCTTTTAAGAGGTACAAATCAAAAGTTTGAGGGGGGGGGGAGTGCAAATCGAAAGTTTGAGGGGGGGGGGGGGGGTGCAAATCGAAAATTGAAAGTTAGTCCCCGGGAAGGGTTGCTACGCCTCTGGGGGGTGACACCATTAAGTGCCGCACCGGGTGACAACCGACCTCGCTACGCCACTGCCGTAAGCTACATGAGCTAAGGATTTCTTAAATTCATTCATACATTTTGTTTAATGTTTTGTTTTTATTGTAACAATAGATCATATACTGATGTTCACATTGTTAATAAATTCAACATGAGGACGTACTAATGGACCCGAAACCAGAGTTTCTTCCAGGCATCTCTTCGGGGGGGGGGGGGGGGGGGAAGCCTCCCCGAAAAAGTTCTACAAAATCTTCTATTACGGTAAATATAGGAAGCAGTCGATCTAAGGGAGGGGGAAGGGTTGGGATTAGAGCATTTTTGTTTAACAATTTACACAGGTTAGTTTTAAACATTTTAACATAGACGAAGGTGAAAATTTATGACAGTTTAAACTGTAAACAGATATTGGTTAAATTCTTAAAAAAAAATTCTTTTTTTTTTAAATTTAAATATTTTTTTAACATCTGTCAATAATTTATTCCATGATGCATGAAAAAAAAAATTGAAACAACAAAACAACAACACATTACTCTTTTGGTGTGGGTGCTTCCTTTGACTTTTTCTTCAGTTGTTTTGGTGGAATTTTCGGGACATCCATGATGTCCTCCAGCTTTAAGTCTATCCCGAACTCTTTTAATTTCTCCAACTTTTTTGTCTGATTCCTCGCTGACCTCCTGGGTGACTCATCTAGCTTGTCTGTTGTCTTGGCGCTGTTATGTTGACGTTTGGGTTTGGTTGTTGGCCTCCATTTGAACTTGAAAAATGTGTTTTCATGGGCTTGTATTCACAGTTCAAAAGTTTGTTAAAAAACAAGTAGTTATGGCAGGTCTCTGCCAGTGTTTTCCAGACTTTTTTCTCCGGGGGGGGGGGGGGCACTTGAAATTTTCGCGGGGGGGGGGGGGGCGGTAGACTTTCTTCGGGGGGGGGGGGGCGGACACTATTAAAAGTATATATTTTCTATATAAATTATAAAATTTCATTTCGTTCGGGGGGGGGGGGGGGGGGGGGGGGGGGGGGGCGGTAGAATTTTTTGGCTTCGCCCCCCCCCCCCCACCCCGAAGAGATGCCTGGAAGAAACTCTGGTCTCTGCTACAGTCTTGGCGACAGCTGCATCTTTAAATTTGATGAAGGCATATCCTTTTGATTTACCGTTGTTTTTAGAGCGAGAAAGTTTGACATTGAGCACCTTGCCGAACTGGGAGAAGTAGTTAGAGAGCTGTCTTTCATAGAAACCATGGGGCACGTGACCAATATACACAACCCCAGGCAGCCTGTCTTTTTCAGTAATCTTCAGTGACTGGGCCCAGTAAGTTTTTGTCTACTGTTTTATTAGCCCTCTGTTTTTTTTTTTTAATTTAAAAAAAAATGTATGCTTTATTCACGTGTGGATTGTCGTTATGCATTTGACTGATGGGTCTCACTTGTATTCCTATACGAAGTTAAAGAGAGCTAATGTTTTTCTGATCTAAAAAACAATAACATAATCATTAGTAACATATTTTATTTCAAATGTACTAAACAAATTCATACAAACTTATTTTTTTTACTTAATTTAGGAGCCACATTTATGGCTGCTCATAAATTTTCAGTTAATTGTCTGATACGTTTTTGGATACATAAAGATAGGTTTTGTATCTTGTCCGTTTTGTATTTTAACATGGGAAGTAACTTACACGAATTCACGTGGTAAAACGAAACGTAAAAATATCACCTGTAAATGTACATGAATTCATCTAGAAATTATTCAGCCCATCTGATGTCAATGTATCGAAATGCGAAGTCAGACTATTTTTTTTTTCATTTTCTCTATGAACTGTAAGTTCTTGAAATGTCGAAAATCACTTATGTAAATGTTTGAAGCGAAACTAATCTCCGCAACATTTCAAAAGTGATGAAGAAACAAATAAAAAAAAAAAAAAAAACGCTTCACGTGAAAAAGTGTGAAGCGCTCGAAAAAGGCAAAGACTAGTAATGAAAAATGCATTCATAAAAAATAAGCAAAAGTAATATTCAGTGGCGTAGCGAGGTCGGGTGTCACCCGGTGCGGCACTTAATGGTGTCACCCCCCCCCCCAGAGGCGTTTGCGACCCTTCCCGGGGACAAACTTTCAATTTGCACCCCCCCTAAAGTTTTTCTCAATATATTTTGCTATTTTTTTGCCTTGGTGTCACCCCCCTAAATGGTGTCACCCGGTGCGGTCCGCACCCCCCCGCCCCCCCTCTCGCTACGCCCCTGGTAATATTAATTTATCAAGTAGCATTTAAGCTTCATCTATGTTGAGTAAATGCTAGGTAGGTTCCATTAAGTTTAGGGATAAAGTGTAGCATTAAAAGTGTAACGAGTAAGTTAATTTAAGTGATCGTAAGATAATTAGCATTAACAGTGTAGAGCAGAGTTTCTTTCAGGCATCTCTTTGTAGCACCCCCCCCTCGAACGAAGCAGAATTGATACGGAAAATATATACTTTTACCAGTGTCCAGTGGCGTAGCGAGGGGGGGGGGGGGCGGGGGGGTGCGGACCGCACCGGGTGATACCATTTAGGGGGGTGATACCAAGGCAAAAAATAGCAAAATAATATAGAGAGAAATGATAATTGAAGACCTTAGTGCTAAAAGTACTTAAGTCACAAAAACAACATTTTGAGAAAAATGAGTTCAAAGATTAAAATTTACTATGAAACATTACGTTTTTATATTATTTGTTTGTTTGGAAGAGCAAATTAAATAAATTCTTCAGTATTACTATTTGTTTATACGATAAAGTTAAACTAGAGGAATAACGATCAGTGCTTGGTTTGATTTTCACAAAAATGTGACTTAAGTACTTTTAGCACTGGGCTCTTCAATTCCACTTAATGAAGTGTTTAATTCGAGTGTTAAATCGTCTTTTAAGAGTCGAAAGTTTGGGGGGGGGGGGGGGGCAAAGTTTCTTCCAGGCATCGGGGGGGGGGCGAAAAAAATCTACCCCTCCCCCGAACTAAATGAAATTTATATAATTTATATAGAAAATATATACTTTAAACAGTGACCGCCCCTCCCCCCCCCCCCCGAAAAAAGTCTACGGCCCCCCCTCCCCCCGAAAATTTCAAGTGCCCCCCCCCCCCCCTCCCCGGAGAAAAAAGTCTGGAAGAAACACTGGGGGTGGGGGTGCAAATCAAAAGTTTGAGGGGGTGGATGCAAATCGAAAATTTGTCCCCGGGAAGGGGGGGTGACACCATTAAGTGCCGCACCGGGTGACACCCGACCTCGCTACTACACCACTGCCAGTGTCCGCCCACCCTAAAAATTTCAAGTGTCCCCTCCACTTCCGCTATTATCTTCTGTAAAGCTCAATTTTATTTGATTTCCAAAGACTATACAACTCATAAAACCAGTTGATTTATATACACTCTCCATAATACTGTTTTTATACACATTTTAAAAATGTATAAATGCATTTTTCTAATTAAAATAAGTTACAAAACAAGTGGGGTAGCAATTTCGGGGCAAGCCGGAACGGAGTAATGGCATTCCACATAATTCAATGGAGAAAAAAAATAGCTC